>NC_044502.1:36430021-36730021 GCF_902362185.1 Chanos chanos
CCACACCCCATCGACTTCACTCTAATATCCTTGGCGCGTAGATGCAGATTTATTGGGTTTTTGAAAGGGCTTATGGCAGACATTTAAACTGCGTTCATGTCTATCCTTATAACTCACAAATAAGAGTGAAAGCAAGCTGTCTCCACCGAGACAAACAGAGAGCAAATCACATGTCCCATATATCTGCTTATAAATCTCCACCCAACCTCTTCCTCCCTGTTTTTTTGGGGGTTTTTTTGCACAGCTATCTCTAAATATGCTAATATTAGGTGAAAACATTCTAAAAACTCATCACCCTGATCTAAAAGAGTAACTTCACCGACGAAGTCTCAGGTTGCATCAACAGGGGTTAAATTTATAAATATTCAATCAAGACAGTGAATTCGTTTAATGGTTTCGAAAGAACGTGATGAATTAGATTGCACAGTGGGAGTAAACACATAAGGAACCGATAATACAATTTAAAATCAAAATTGGTAAGTTCATTACAAATCACTAGACACACAGATTGCCTGAAGCGGCCTCTTTTGAGGATTTTTGCTAGATACCTTTGCAGAAAAACAATTTTGACTGGACTTTAGTTTAAAATATTCTTTTTAGCAGAACTCAGCGAAGCCATATTTCAACCCCCTCGTTGGAATATAAAAACGGATACTTCCCATTGTCAGAAGTCAAGATGAAAGTGTACATTTCCCAGTCTTGTTTTGTAAGTCACAGCTCTCTCCTTTCCTCTTGCTCTCTGCACTGCAGTTGGCGAGGAGAAGCGCAGGCATCTCCTTCAATCAGCCATGCTATTAGACGTCGGCTCCGATCCCGACAGTGACAAATATGGCTTTTAATATCCTGCTGCTCTACATTAATTGCATTTTGCAGGAATTTGGAGCAGTCTCACACAGAGCATCACATGAAGCAACTGTTGCGGTGACAATTAGCACCAAACAGCACACTTTGATCAGTACTTCCCCTCAGTGTTCCAGGACTGAACCCAAAAGTTCACGCAGGCCCAAGCATATGCTACAGACCAGGGTCAGTTACACTCCATTCACTTGTGGAACAGGCTATATAAGCAGAGAGCAGCGTTCCTGATACAACAGTATCAGAGCAGAACTAGGCATGTGGAGTCCAATTGAGAAATGACAAAAGCCAAAAAGGTCTGACAATTAATATGAAGCTTTGAAAATTTCTTCATGCTTACAGGCTGTTAGTATGCCTTATTGGAACTACATTACAAACTAAGTTAATTTATTCTTGGTAACTTCTTGCAAACATCCACCCACATGATGTTCCACTAGTGTCAGTTATTAGACACCCATGAGTGGCAAAAAGATTTCCATGGAAGTGAGAACTGAAAAGTTATTGAATCCAGCTCTGCACACCAAGTGGGTCACACCATTATGTGAAATGCAGCTGAAATGGCTCTTAATTTGTTCATGTCCATGTTACTTGCAAATCAGTTTTTACGGGTGTGGGGTTCTTATAGGGTTCTTGTTCTGTGCACAGCAGACAACACTGATTGCTCAGTTCCCCACAGCAGCATGAACAACTGTGTGTGTGTGTGTGTGTGTGTGTGTGTGTGTGTGTGTGTGTGTTCATATACTGATATCTTTCTGGGGCCTGGTAAGTCCCCAGTAAAATAGCATAATCTGACAAAAGTGCCTGGTGGAGACCAAAATGCTGGTTAGGGTTAGGCATCGTTTAGTATTCTTTAGTTACAGGATAATGGGAGTCAATGGGAAGTCCCCACTAGGATATGAGTTCAAGCTTGTGTGTGTGTGTGTGTGTGTGTGTGTGTGTGTGTGTGTGTGTGTGTGTGTGTGTGCATTTGTAGACCAGCAGCGTTATCCGCTGCTAATAAGCTGCTGAAACAGTTGGCCAAAGACAAAACTTCATTTGCATATCAAATTTCAAACTTAAACATCATTTAAATTTCACCAGCCAGTGACAACATGTTATTTAATTAGTATAAACACCAGAAAACTGGATGGAAATGGTGGAATAGGAAAAAATTATTTACGAAGCTATTTGAGATCTTTTTTGTCCTATTCAGGAAGGGAAAAAAAACTTATGTTAAAATATCTTTATCAGTCAAAGCTCTTGATACATACCCTTTTTTTTATATTACTGCATGTAATGCAGAAAAAGTGTTTTTTTTTTAATTGAAAAAGGTTCCTGCCAAACTAAATTATGTTACAGAGTAGGGTTAATATACTTAAAGTGTTACACGATATCCACAAAAGGCAGAGCTGTTATACTGCTGTATATTCAACAGAGTGGGGCATATACGATTCAATACCCCAGAGAGATGAATTTTCTCATCTTTAAACAATGAGACTCCCCAGGGACTGTGTTATTGTGATTAACTGTATACATTGTGTCCACTCTCAGAGAAGTTCCTTATTGCTTTATGGACAAATTTAAAAGTGCCTGCTTTTCCACAGGGTTTTTTTTTTTTTTTCGTTTTTTGTTAACCACGATTTTCATCCGCGACTATAGTACTACACAGATGTGGTCCTGTGTTGTTTAAGTGTTGGGTTCTCCAGTGTCATTTTGAGTGTACCTGAGTATAATCCTGCACCATTTCTCCTTTTAGTGTGTGATGCTTTGCCAGTTTTAGGCCATCTGAGTCACCCTTGAATAGCTGGCAAACTGGCATTGTAACGGCATAGCAGCCTCTCTGGTGAGTTTGTGCCAGCCCACACCACTGATCAAAATTCATTAGAGCCTTATTTAGTGGTGAAAATGTGTTCTTCTTTTCTTTTTTTCTTGTCTTTTTTGTTTTGTTTTTGCTTTGTTTTGGATGAGCATAACTCAAAAAGTTAGTACAGCATGCTTTTCCTAAAAAAAAATAAAAATAAATAAATAATAGTAATAATAATACTTACAAGCTAGTGTTCAAAGATGCATCAGAGTGTTTGAATGTGCCTCATGCCCAGTTAGAACTGCCAGGTGTGTGTTACGACACACAGCCCTTGGGAACAATAGCTTACAGCACTAGAGACCTTGTAAAAATCATGTCTACATCCGTGCCAAGACTAATACCAGCCAAATATGCGGTATGTCAATGTGTGTGTGTGTGTGTGCACGTGTGCATGTGGTAAGTGATTTTCGCTCATATCAAAAGCAGCATGATTTTGAATAAGATGCCAGATACCAGTGACCGGTGATGTCCTTGATGGTAGTTCTGTAAGCGTGGCCAATTTGGACTGTTCTGTGTATAGTTTTGTGTGTATGTTTGTATGTGTAAGTGTGTGTGTGAGAGAGAGAGAGAGAGAGAGAGAGAAAGAGAAAGACAGAGAGAGAGAGAGAGAGAGAGACTTTCTTTGGCCCTGCTCCACAGTCTTGTCAGTCAGACAGGTTAGCATCCCCTCGCTAGCTGAGCCTGAGGCTAGCTCCTGGGCACACACACCACCCTGAAGCTCCTGTTTATCTCTGGGTTGTTCAACTTTGAAAAGTGGGTCACTGGGCATATCAATATTTTAGGACTTTTAGCCTATTACTCCAATAAATACTTCATACACACCTGAATCAGGCTTAACTAGTCACCTGTCACTTGAGCAAAAGTACCTAGGTCAACATTTTGAGACTTAATACCACAGGAGAGCAAAGGAAGAAAGCAAAGGTATGTGCTTGCAAATCCTTTTAAGCTGGCCTCTGTCTAAACACGTTGCATTACGGCTGCCAGACTTTCAGGAATCTTGAAAAAATATTGAAGACCCGACATGTAGGTTAGTATGAGGATGGATATCACGTCAGATTGACAGGATGAATGAAGACTGAATTTAACACTGTTTACTGATTCACCATTGGCCGTACTGGGCAGACTCTGTTACCTGTGCAAAATTAAAGGACATGAATCACCCAAACGCTGACAATGTTACACAGAAAAATATTAGTGATTAGTAAGACTTAGAGATTTTGTGCAGTATTATCTTAGCTTTCCTTTTGTACCTGGTGAATATGAAACAGAGTTTAGACTCTGTGATATATATATATTAAAAAAAAACTGACCTTAAATTGGAAGATGTTTGCTTGCTTTGTTCATTTGTGTGTCATACAAAGCCAAGGCTCTGTCCATTAACTCTCATGACAGTGTTTCTCATAAGGGGAAAAAAAGGTAAGAGGAATGACTGCTAAGGGAACATTGAAACACATTCAGCAACACAACCTTCTTGTGAAAGATCAGCTCCTCTGAGAATTTGAAACACATGTTCTTATTCACAGAGCTTGTAAGAGACTGAGGAGAGTGTCAAGGAAAGACATCAGAGTAAAAGAACAGATAGAAAGATTATTCTCATAGACAGATAATGCATTTTCTAACAAAAGAGGGAAAACTACAGGGAAAAGTCAAAATGGTGTAGTCACCACAGCAGATACATAGTCCTTAAAATATACATCTATGCACAAAGATGGATATTCATGACAAGTTCTAGCACATAATATGTTACATTTCTGACAATCTGTTCTGTACGGAACAACTAAGTGCTATCCCATATTGGAACAGAATAGTGTCTTGTACTCCCAAATGAGCTACAGACAATAGTACCATAATATCAGTTACCATTAAAACAGACATTACCGATGTTATAAAGGGAGTTTTAAATGGCGTCACTAAGCAGCAAAGTATCAAGTAGTATATCATGTCTGCAAAATTACAAAAGAAAACAAGTCATTAACTGACAAACCAACTAGTCATTAACTGACAAACCAGCTTTTTCACCACAGAGTGCGTGCTGTTTGCAGTTGGGTGCTCAGTTTTCTGTCTTATGACCTTGCCTGTTAAAACTGAACTAAATTCAAATCTCAAACTCTTTATTCTGGAATTGCCTTCATGCTTTCAAAAGATTTGCCACAATCCATTTCACAGTCACCAAACAGACTGACTTTGTGATTGTTGACAAGGCCCACGAAACATTCTATCTGTTTGCTTGCTTTTATATGCTTATACTTTTTTTGTCACACTTAGCTCTTCTCATTTTGTGACACACTTCAGTTGTAAGCTCTTTGTCTCTGTTTCTACCACCCTGTCCCCCCAGCCAATCAGAGCCAAGCTGGACCTGATTGGCTAATCACCTGGTTCCTTGATTATTGTACGCACCAGTCCTTGGTTTGTTCCCTCTTTGTGTCTGCGTATATGCATGTATATGTATATGTATATGTAAATTTACTAAAATATAGGAAATTTAGAGCTTTGAATAAAACAATACTACAAGGATACTATAGAAGTAACACATAAAAACACACCAGCAAACCTACCCCACATGCATGCGCGCGCACACACACACACACACACACACACACACACAATCACAGTAGCCATCACAGTGTGAACCCAGGCCTCTTTCCTCTATTTTGAAGGGAGAAACTCATGATATCTCACAGCTTGTGTTTCTGAGGACAGTTTAATCTGAGAGTGCTGCTGAGGATCTGTAAATGCCTCAGAGAGTCATCTGTGTTCTCTTACCGAAGACTGACTGCAGACAGAAGTGAGAAGATGACAGGTTGCACTGGTCCAGTGAGGCATGTGAAATGCGAGCAAATTCAAAATGCAACTCAGAGAGTCATGGTTGGTGGATTGGATTAAAGCATTCACCATTGTCTGGATTCTCGCCATTCACCTGCCTGACCTTACTGAGTTTATCAAGACTGATTCACATCTGCTGCTATGCCAATTAATTATAATGCTACAAAACCTCGAAGGTTTTCAGCACTGGACACTCGTGGTTCTTACCCGCCAAGGAAGCCCAGCCAAAGAGCCTGATGGCTCCATCCATTATACTGCCTCTCCGGCTGACAGAGATGATTTGTATTATTCATGTTTTATTTGATCAGTGCGTATAGGCAGATACCAGGAATTGAATGAAATAAATTTGATCGAATTGGAAGCTCTTGGAGGTGTCCTGGAGGGAGCAGCAGTCAGGGTGGTTGCCGGTGGTGTGGGGGGGGGGGGCTGGGGTCACCATAGCGATATGGATCAGCCCTGACAGAGAGGTTTGGTGGTGCAGAGTAGAACAGCGTGGTCCGTCAGCCTAATTCACAGTGACATCGCATTACCGCCACCACTCACCACCTCTCTTCTCCCTCCGCCAGCTCCATTAATTAGGTTTGGACCTGCTAATGGTAGATTTTCAGTCCCATAGCAAAGGAATGCAAGCAGCTCCCTGACCCCCATGTACTAATGCACACAAGCACAGGCACCCAACCTAATGTACACACACACACACACACACACTCACACAGACACACGATCTTGACTGGATGGTATTGTGTCAGAGTCCAGCCACATGGTTAAGGTATAATGACTCCTCTGTACTTTGGCATGGACAGCTAAAAAATCAATACTCTATTCTTTCTCTTAATGGCCATTTTATCAATGAATTAAAGGCTGTCAGGATTTTGGTAGGCCTCACTCTGAAGTGTGTGTGTGTGTGTGTGTGTGTGTGTGTGTGTGTGTTTGGGCTTGGCCTCCTTTCTGTCTCACATGAAGACCCCACCCCTACAATTAGATTCTGACAGGCCTTATTAGTGAGGCAATCAGAGATACTGAACTGAAGCCATGGAGTAGTCAAGCAAAGTAAATCATTCTGTTATAGATCTGACTGGGCTGCATGTTCAGAAGAACAGCTCAGTTACAAACGTGTGATGATATGCTGATTAAAAGGAGTCTGATTAATTTTTTTCTCTCTCTTTCTCTCTCATACTCTCTGTCTCTCTTTCAGTCCCACTCAGATTCAATTATAGTATCTTTGCTCCTCTGTTGATAGTGTCAGTGACTTTTCCTTCATTTCCAATATTAAGACTTATATAATGTAACTCACATATTTTTACTAATCTGAAGGCAAGATTTATATATATCTCATGGACAACATTTGAAGAGAAACCAATTAATTACATAGTTCAGACATGTAACTTACTTTACTCACTGCCCGTTATGCCTTTGGCATGTAGGGCAGCAACAAAGCATCGCCACTCCTGTTTGTTTTGGGCCAGTATCGTTACAGTACCCCAGGAACAGTGCAGGGTCTTCAGCTCTGTCTCCACTGTCCGACGGCAGGTATTCTTGGGTCAGCCTCTTTGTCACTTTCCGTCTGGTGTCCAGTGAAGGGCAGTTCGGGTGATGCTATCCTGCTCTTTTTGGATGACATGTCCAATCCATTTCTAATGTCTTCTCATAATGATGGTGGCCATGTTTTCTTGTTTGCACCGACTGAGTAGATGTTGGTTGGAGATGGTCTTGGGCCAAAATATTCGCATTATTTTCCACAGGCTTTTTGTTTGGAAGGTTGACAGCTTGTGGAGATAACTTTCTGTCATTCTCCAACATTCAAATCCGTATAATAGGGTGGACAGGACACGGCTCTGGTCTCAGCTTGGTGTTGGTGCTGTACTGGGCCAACCTCCAGATGTTGTTTAGCTTTTGTAAGGTCTTTCTGGCCTTGCTGAGTCGGCCCGTGATGTCACTGCCTGCTCCTCCATGTCTGACAATGCTGCCTAGGTTGGTGAACTCTTCAGTTGTGGGTAGGTTTGTTCTATCTACTTGGATTGGTGAAGGATTTGAGATGTTCAGGGTCATCAACTCCGCTTTCCTCTGGTTGATCTTCAGGCCTACTTGCTGCGCAAATGCACTGATATGAGAGGTTTTCTCCTGGGTATGCTGATGTGTGTGTAAGACCAAAGCCACGTCATCAGCGAAGTCCAGATATTCCAGTGATGAGAAGAGAGTCCATCTGATGCCTCTTGGTTGGTCTTCAGTGGTTCTTCTCATTACCCAATCCATGACCAGGTTGAAAAGTAGTGCAGACATCACACAACCTTGCCTCACTCCCGTTTAGACTGCAAAACTGTGTTGACTGTTTCCAACCTTCATGCATATGCGGGATCCCATATGAACGAAGTATGCGTCTTAGACTGTCTCTGTGGATGCTGTCAAAGTCCTTCTCAAAATCCACAAAGTTGATGTATAGTTGCCTCTGCCACTCAATTATGTTACGTAGGGTGAATATTTGATCAGCACGTCCTCTAACCTTCCGGAACCCTGCTTGTTCTTTCCTAAATTGGTTGTCTATTGCGTCTGATATTCGTTATATTATAATTTTGGTAAGGATTTTGCTGGGGATAGATAAAAGGATGATGTCATGCCAGTTGTTACAGTTGCTCAGGGCACTCTTCTTTGGGATCTTCAAAATGATGCCTTTTATCCAGTTGTCCGGTATCTCCCTCCTCTTCCATATGGCTGTGAAGAGTGGTTGGAGTGCTGTAGCTCCCAGCTCTGGGTCTGCCTTAAACAATTCTGCATTCAGATTATCCTGCCCAGGAGTTGAAACCTGAGCGATTTGATGGCAGAGATGATTTCTTCTTTCTCTGGTGGTTCAATGTCAACATCAAGGTCGGTCTCTGCTTCTTATATGTCTGCCTCTCCTGTTGGTGATGATCTGTTGAGGATTTTGCTGAAGTTAAGTTAAGTTGAGTTTCAGTGATTGCACACACACACTGTGAAGTGAGCAGTGAATTTGTGAATTTAACCCATCCGATACACACACACCAGACGCAGGAGCAGTGGGCAGCCTTCCTTGGTGAGCGCCCGGGGAGCATTGGGGTTAAGTGCCTTGCTCAAGGGCACACAGTCGTGGATGTTGGGCCTGGGAATTGAACCGGCAACCCTCCAGTCCGGTTCTCTACCCTTTAGACCACGGCTGCCATCAAGTCTCTATTTCTGCTTCAGATGTAAGGAGCCGTCCCTGTTTGTCTGTGATCGGTACATCAATGGTTCCACGTTACTTTCCGCAGATTTTGTTGGTAATCTTATAAACTTTTGATTGCTCACCTCTTCTGGCTGCATCTTCTGCCTGCTTCACAAGATCTTCCATGTAAGCCCTCTTGTCTGCTCTTGCCATCCTCTTCAGTTTTCAGTCTGCTTCTCTGGACTGCATTTTGTATCTTTCCTGCAACCTCTCAGGGTTGGCTTCCATGACCTTTTTTTCAGAATTCTCCTGTTTTCAATGGATTGACTGGTGTCAGATGTGTTCCAATCATTCCTTTTCTTATGTTTTGTTTTTCCTAGACAGGTTTTGCTACTTTGGGAGTATGCTGTTCTGATTTGTTCCCACTTGTTGTTAACTTCATCTGGATCTGGATCTGTTTGCATGTTGTCTTCTTTAATGCCCATCAGAGCTTGGAACCTGTTCTTCAGCTGCAGGACAAAAACACTTTTCACTCTGGGGTTATGCAGTCTCCCCACATCAAATAGTTGCTGTCCTATTGCTCTTTGCCCTGTTCTCCTCAGTTTGAGTTTCAGTGCTGCTGTGACCAGATGGGGGTCACTGCTGACATCAGCTCCCCGCATCACTCGGACATCCAGGAATGATCGTCTCCAGGTGCCACTGATCATCAGGTGGTCGATCTGGTTTTTGTCTCTTCCCAACTCTTTTGTCTCTTCCCAACTTTTGCATTCAGGTCACCCATTACAATTTTCAAGTCGTGTTGTGGTGTTCCTTCTAGCTCAGCTTGCAGTTGTTCATAGAATGCATCTATTGTTTCTTCATCACTGTCATTTTTTGGGGCATAACACTGGATGATGGTGGTGCTGATGTGTTTGTCTCTCATTCTTACCTTCATAAGTCTGCTGTTGACAGGTTTCCATTCCATCAGATATTTCTCAGTTCCTTTCTTAAGGATGATAGCTGCCCCTTCATGATGTTTATTGTCATCCCTACCTGAGTGAAGTATTGCCTCTCCTGTATTGGTCTTATGTGTGCCAGATCCCGTCTATCTGCTCTCACTGATACCAAGCACGTGCAGGTTGTAGCGCCTCATTTCAGATGTTACTTGGGCTAATTTCCCTGTCTTGTACATGACATTCCAGAAACTTATCCTGGTCTTGAATTTGGTGGCAATCCTTTAGAGGGGAGACATGTAACAGATTTACAATAATCTTCAATGACTGTTTCTGTTCAAAACTCAGTTTTGGGGGAAAAAAAAACACATCATAATGTTCACTTCCCTGTATACACCCAGGTCATACAACCAAATATAAACCTATTCTTACTTTTTAATCACCTGGATGAAAATATGTACGTATACATACAACGTTACACTAAACACACTCTCTCTGCAAATATCAACAGGTATTTATGATTGCACAAAAATGCATTTAACATAAAATACATATACAGGCAGATATACACACACAAACACAAACACACACACACACACACACAAATTGCACAAAGACTCGCATATATTAAAGAAACAGAGTGGAGAGCTCTCATGTGTTTTTGAGACCGAAGTCATCATTTTACCTAATGTTTATTTACGGTTAGTGGAGGGGGGGGGGTGCTTTGGGGGGACTGGTTGACAAATGTGCTGACGAAAAAAGCCGCATTAGCAGGTAGAGCAATGCGTTAAATCCTTCAGTCTCAATCATTTAGGTAATGTCCCGTTCATTTTAGATTCATGACTCCTAGTCTTTCTGCGGATGGGCTCCACATGCCGTAAATCTCTGCCTAGCCATTATCATGTGGCTATTCCTCCTTTCCGCTCTTTCATGTTTACTTTGTGGATAATTAACTGCATAATGGCATCCGCCTCTTATTTGTCCTGAACATCTACTTTGTATCTAAAGGGATGGGAGGGAGGAGGGGGGGGGGTGCAAAGAAAATCATTGTCACTGCAATTTTTATGTAGAGAGTCAAATTTATTCCTCCTAGCTTTCATCTTGAGCTGAAATAAAACATCCTTTTTCAAGCTCTCCGAGGTGCAGTAGCGAAATTTGTGCTTTGCATTATTAATAAAAAAATGGAACATTGAAAGATCAGCAATATTAGAGATTTAACATGCCAGAAATATAAAGTTTACATGAATAAGCTACTGAAGAGAAAAATAATTTAGTGAAACCAAGAATGTAGACTTGATTGACTGGTGTATAAGGGCACAGAAGGACTTTGTAGTGCTAGCTGAACCCAATGATGTAAGTAGGAAGAAATCTGCCAGACTGGTGAGCAAGTGGCCAGATCAGTCCTTATATTCAGCTTGAACAGACAGACAAAATACTGTGATTTATACCCAAATGGATGACATAAAACATACATCAAGACCAGGTTTCATAGAGCTTGCACAGTGGTACCATGGTCCAAAGTAGTGCTAGCAGCCAATGTTTTCTCTCTCTACCAAGGTAACAAGCATACCCTTTGGCTGAGGTTGTGACCATAGAGATGATACGTAGACCTTAAAAACATAACCTTGACCTTTTGATGTCAGTGTTTAACAACAACTGAGAGCAGAGCTCTCCTTATTTGCTTTGCATACGTTACCAAATGCCTCACACACCACAGTCTTTCAATAACTGATTATAAATCTGATGGTCTGTGGCTTTACTGAACTAAAAATATGAAGATTAGGAAGAGAGTCTGTTTGTCTCCTTTATCTAGCGTAAATTTCTTATTCCAAACGCTGAGTCATTACTGCAACACCTATAACCAAATGACTGAATTAATATTTCTGTTTCTGCAAATGTGTATATCTGGACTGAACAAATTGAAAGAGAACCATGCACCACCTGGTTTTGCTCATCAAAGTGCAAAATCAAAATATGCTAATTTCTCTATCTGACTGCTCCTAAGAGAATGACATGTCACAATTCAGTGGTTAGAAAGAATGAATTTGTAGTTTGCATGGGTGAGTTCTGGCTTCCTTATACAACTTCTTGAAGAAATATGGTCAAAGTCACAGATTCTTAAAGAATGAAGCAGTACAGGCAAACACTCACTTGTCTTGACCTTGAAGTATTCTAATCCTCAAAAAACATGTGAATAGTCGCATAGGCCAAAGTGGATAAAATTACATTTTGATAACTGATTGTCCAGATTGAAAAGAACAAATTAGTCCAACTCACACAGCTCTCCAACAGTTCTTCAGATTATAATGTAATTTCTTTTTTTAATCTTCTTAACGAGCAATAAAGTTATGGGAGCAAATGTAACTGATGCGTTTTTCCAGAACACCCAGAATCACTGTTAGTTTGTACCATGTGGGAATCCACTGGTCCAATCCCTGACCTTGAGCTGAAGACTTATTCCTTGAGCTATACTATCCCACTATGATCTGAAATTGTAAGCACCTGGTCCTACACTGCAGAGTGTTTCTCCTTCTTAAATATTTATCCACCTGCTTACTCTCCTCCATGGGTAAGACTGGTCCATCTCTAAAACAGGGACTCTTAATATTTCAGCAGCACATCAATAATAAATCTACCAACACGTTTCTTCTTATTATAGATTTTATTACATCATTTTCAATAATGCATTTTACAAAACATTGCTGTGCAAGCTTGATATTTACCTAGATTGAAAGTGTAGCATTAGGATAAATGGAGAGGATGAGATTCAGCTGAGATGTTCCACCCTTGTGGTTATTTTTATAGTGATGTGTCACAGCCATACACATATTTCTACAGCAATCCAATGCTTCAGGATCCAGCTATCAGAAAAAAATACTACACTGACATTCATTATGGCTGAGAGCAGGAAAGCTCATTTTAGCTGAGAATGTTTCGTGGGAAATACACATAGGTTCCAAAAGATTAATGTACTTATGTAAGACTTCCCGTGTATAGAGTCTATAACATATAACTAAACATGCATGTTTTGTATTATTCTATCCATGCGTATTGGATTGCACTGTTTATCACAAATCTGTTTGGATCCTGAAGAGGTATGAGGATGTTTCAGCCAGAAGCCTGTTAGTTACATGTGGACTAATAAATATTAACATAAAAAAAATGCATAATGAACCAGACTTGTCAGTAGAAAACTTATTCAGAATAACCTTACTAATCACGGCTGCATTATGAGGTCAACGCGTTTGAATGAGACATTTTTAATAACTTTGCTGTAAGATGACACACATATTTTCAGTTCATAGAGCGCTAAGTATCTGAACAAGCAGAAATAGCATATCTACCTGAACACCATAATTAGGCCAAGGGCATTTTTACATCCTGTTATCCAGCTTTGCAAATTTAGTTCAGAACTGCCTGTACATAGCTCAAGCGTAGTTACTCCAACAAATGTTATGGGTGCAGTAGTACAGTACAAAGAGATGGCATTAGCATTTATGAAATATTAAAAAAAAGCAAAAAAAAACGATGCATCAGGAAGTCGGAAAAAGCATATCTTACCATTCTTGGCAGACAAACAACAAAGTGAACAAAGATTCTTTTGCTTTCAATGCTTAACAGTTCCAAGATATCACAAAGTGCCACGCTGTAGTTCACCCATCAGCCTCTTCTGACAGCGGTTACATAAGAAACTTTGCTGTAAGATTTACTTCCTAAGTTCAACAATACAACAAAGTTTCAAATTGCTAAGAAACATTTCTGAAGATTTCTCCCTCTCAGAATTCACCTGGAATACTTTATATTCCAAAGGGCACTTAAAGGGAGTGTATTTAAGAAATACTACATGTCTTTTTCTATTGAACCTGGGTGTGATAATCCTGGAACCTTATTTGTGGTGATGAATTAAATCCTGATTGTTTATTTGCTTGCTGGATGCCCTTGTGCTAGGGCTCAGAAACAGCCTTGAGCACAATGCAGGCCTGGGCGATACCCATACAAATGGAGAGTGTGATTCTCAGAGGGGGTAAAGCAGAGTTTCACTCCCATTTGACCAGCCACATTTGACCTCGCAGCATCCCTAAGAGTGTGTGCAGACACTGTAATTTATCTGCCTGCTGCAAGACTACACTCTCTTTCACAGAGGCCCAGGCGCATTTACCACTCCAACCACAACGCCATCTCTTTAATATGCATGAGACAGGGTAAAAACAACAACAACAACAAACAACAACAACAACAATGATAATGATAATACTGCAACGACTACAACTACTACAACTACTACTACCACTTCCACTATTATATATATATATATGTGTATATATATATATATATATATATATATATATATATACACACACACTAAGAAGAGGAAGAAGAAGAAGAAGAAGAAGAACAACAACAACAACAACAGCAACAACTTTGAGTGAGTGAGTGAGTGAGTGAGTGAGTGAGTGAGTGAATGAAGCTTCAGATCCTTTACAGTTGAAAAACATTGTCATGTCCAAACCTGTAGATTAACAATTAATAAAATATTTATGTACTGCAGCAGTAAGAGTGTGATTTTTGTGGAAAAATGAACAACTCCATAAATGTTAATTCAAACCTGATTTAATATTAAATCACACTTTCCAATGAAAAACAGCAGAGAAATAATGATGCAAGGGAGAGATGTGCTGTAGACACTGTTTAAAAAATAGTTTTGAGAGGTCCCCAAGCCTTCAGTCTTTCTTTCTCCTTCACATCCTTTATTAGGACTGAGGGTTACCCACATCTGCTCACAGAGAATAACCTGTACCTACAGAGAAGTATTTTACCATCGCTCTATTTACTCTCTCTCTCTCTCTTTCTCTCTCTCTCTCTGTCTCTCTGTATGTATGTATGTTTGTAGGTATGTATGTATGTATCTACCTGTCTATCTCTATCTATCTGTCTGTCTCTCTGTATGTTTGTCTGTCTGTCTGTCTGTCTGTCTGTTTGACTGTCTATCTATCTATATCTATCCCTCATTGTAACCTTCATGTGTGTCATTAATTATGCTTTATAAAAACTGATGTGTCTCCCAGGCAACCACAGCTTCTCTCCATTATCAAAATCCAATTGATTAATCCCGCTCCCAGGGAGCATAGATTGTTTCATTTGTTTAACATTGTTCCCCTCAGATTTTTGAGTGTGTGTGCGTGTGTGTGTGTGCGTGTGTGTGTGTGTGTGCGTGTGTGTGTGTGTGTGTGTTTGCGTATTGGGAGTAGAAGATGTCCTTGTGGCTTTTCTCACGCACATTTTGGCAAGAGTTCTTCTTCAGCTCTCTTCCAGTTGAGATTTTGCCAGAGGTATCCACAGAAGAAACAATGGAAGAAATATTATTTCCTTTTTTTTTCTTTGTGACTATATACAACACTTAAAGAACAAAATATGGTCGTTTTTGACATCTCAAATGGTTCAATAACAGCTCAAAATGTTGAGCTCTGAATTAGGAGTGTATAGAGGGATATTTTGGGTAATGATGCTGACCTGTTTCTTTACAGAGCAATAGTGCCAATTTTTTTCTTCCGCAAAACTTCTCAGCAAAACTTTGCATTGTGCTGGCACCAGTACAGAGGAGTCCACTGTCAGAATTTTCTTCTTCTTTTTTTTTCTTTCTTTCTTTTTTTTTTTTTTTTGGACTTGTTTGTTCTCCTTGAAATATTCATTGGAGTTACCTGTCAGAGAAACACTCAGAAACCTCTCCCTCAAAGGAGATCATACTCACGTAGTTCTCCATTCCCTGACTCTTTCAAATAAACATTTACATTGTAATGTGGTGGTGCACTTTGCTGGCAGGCCATTTGTTTGCTGTCTGAGCGAGATGAGTTTTTGTAGAGTGCTTTTTTTACCGAATAAGGACGTGCCCGTCACAACCGTTTGGCTTAAGAATCTGAGACAATGTATAATTTAACAAGATTAAGAACCCAACGTACACTCTTGAGCTTATTTTTATCACATACCTAAATGAAGATTCGGGTTCAGTATTGACGTGCTCTGCGCTTCTGAATTGCAAGGACTTGCGGCGTTCATCCTAACGAAGCATTCGACCGTTGTTAACCTGCTTGCTGACCCAAGTCACGACAAGCAGAACCTGAAGACAGGGGAGGAGTGAAAAAGGCTTGTCTGGCCAGCAGAGAGACCCCTCTGGAGACAAGTCGTGTACTGACCTAGAATAATTGCCTCTGAGTCGTAGGTCTATGTGTTCGTATAAGACAAAACATCAAATAATGAGCAGAGTTCTGCGTCTCTGAATGGAGGAGACATGTTAAACTATGTACTAGCAAATGTACCTGCATGTTAATGAGGGTATAATGATATAGCATTAGCACACCTAGTCTCTCGTATCACATCACCTTCACAGGGCAGTATTCATCATAAGGATCATCGATCCTTAGACCATATAAGTAACAGGGCTACATGTCCCTACATATAAACTGCTATCAGTCACAAGAGAGTGCTTGGAGATTATCAAATATGATTGCAACGGGGTGACAGAAATGTTAAGTTAAACATTCGTACATATTTTAGGACATGTAGTAGGACAAATATGTGAAATATTCCAAATCAAATGAACAGTTGTATTGAAAAACAACAGTTTTTGGAAACTAATTGCAGCTTTCTTTTTACAGTTTTCAGATGATAAATACTGTAATTTATGCTTTCCACATTTTAATTTTCACTGTGATAGATCATTCTCGTGAGCTCCAGGGCACTGCCTGGTCTCCGGTGTAATGTACATGATACCATATACACATACATACGATGTATATATACATGTATTCATCTGGTAGTTTATTTTCCTCTTTTCTTTCAGATTATCTTCACTCTAATTTTTTTTTAAATACGGTGCCTTGCAGTCATTCGTCTCCAGGTGCTTTAAACTCCTTTCTAGTGAAGCCATCTTACACTGAAACTGTCTTGTTCTTCTATTGCAACATGACTGCTTATATAGAAATGACATCTTTGGTTTGTACTGTGTGTTCGACTCTGTCAGCACTTTGACAACTACAGAAGAAACCTCTCAAAGGAAAGGTCTTCACACGGTAATGGCTCTCTCTCTCTCTCTCTCTCTCTCTCTCTCTCTCTCTCTCTCTCCATCTCCCTCTGTCTCTCTTTCTCTCTCTTGAAAGAGGGTTGGCTCAAAGCTCACACAGATTGACAGCAGGAAGGAAGGAAGATGAGAATGAGGCCTCCCATGGTAAGACACTGTGCATGTAGTTTAATGATGCACATCTCTGTCATATGCCATCAAAGTTGCAGTGAAATGTCCTTTTATTTGATATGTAGTTAGTCTCTCATTTTGTTTTGTTTTTTTATTGCTGATTATGTCAGTATATTATAGTTATTGTACCCAAGCATATGAATAAATGCTTGTGAACTGCATAGATTTTTGTTGTTGTTGTTGTTGTTGTTCCACTCTTCTTTCTTTCCATCTTTTTTCATATTATTTTAAACTGTGTAGGAAAAAAAAAAAAAACATTCACCGCCTCTGCACATTTTCCCCAAACACAATACTGAAGGAAACTGACTGGGACTTCCAATTCTGCCCACGACATGCTGCAGAAGATTGAAACTCTAATGAATAAAAGATAATCACTTCAGCAGCGTTTTTACATTTGAAGCCCATTTTCAATTACAGCCAGACCTTCCTTTTCCTTATTCTGTGAATGAATATTATGTAGCTATATTTCAACACAATGAGATTTCAAGCTCTCATATGACCACACTGGTCGAAAAATACGGAAAGCATGTTTGGAAGGTAGAAGCTGGCTGGGCTGATGGATTAAAAATGAACCTTGGGAATATTGACCCCTTTTAGTCCATTTTCATTTTGTAACACCTGGTATCAAAAGACACATCAAAAATACTACATGTATTTTGTGCTTGTGATTACAGATACATAATCAGTTTATAATTTTAGGCCTTTTGAAATGGGGTCACAAAACATACATTAATAACCGTAGTTACAGCTAAAAATTCAGCCCTTTCCAGTGGCCTTTGGTGTCTTAAATTATGCGTTTCACTGGTCGGCTTCTCGGCTGATCTGGGCCAGTTGAAACTCTTCTCCTTGTTTTGCTTAAATGCATAACAATCTTTCAAAATCGTAGCGCGCAGAAGTTCCTATGTGCATTTGTCTGAGTTTTGTGAAGAATATAAATAACCTGAGACTAGGAGACAAGCGGAAAGGGAGAGGGACCATGATTGCTTTGCTTCCCTAGTGACACAGGAGGCAGTTTTGTCAGTCAGAGCTGATCTGTGGGGAGCAGGAGAAAAAAAAAAAAAAAGAGAGAGAGATTCCTCATATCAGTAGCTGGTGACAGCACAGCTCAGACATATCTGACAAGCTGCGTGAATGACAGTCACCCGTTTTAATAATGTGTGAGACTTAATTGTGGACTGAATTATTGTCACGTTAAGAGCCGGGCTGTCCAGACCCATCAGCTTCTTTCGAAAGACATGCCCAGTGACTGACAAGAACATCGTAAACAGACTGATGATCATCTACGCTCAAACGCGTCCGTATGCACACGCACACACGCACGCGCACACACACACACACACACACACACATGCAAGCGCAAATGTTTGCATGCTCACACGCTCGCATGCACACTCACTGACTCACATGCACTTTTGAACACACACACACACATACACGTACACACACAGACATGGACACACACACGGACACACACATATCATTTTCCCCATAGCTGCACTCACGGCAGCTTGAAACTCAGTTATAAGACCCTAGCTGCTTTTTTTTTTTTTTTTAAACTTTGTTTGATCTGTTCGTCTATTAATTCCAGTCAACATCTAGCGGTTGTCATCATTTTGCCGACTGCCAAAAACTGTCTGGCTTATTCTCTTGCTTTGTCAAGTCATTAAATCTCACTGTAGTTGAGATAATCCTTGCCATTCTGTTCACCTTTACCTGACTGCAGGGCCGTTTGGACCCTCTCCAACACTGCTCCTCTTGTTTGCATTTGCTGTTACGCTGTACCTGAGGGAGGAGGTAGATGTTGCCTGTCTCTGAGAGCGCCAGATGGTTTTGTTTCCTCCTGCAAATAAACAATATCTCCCTCCCTCTCTCTCCCTACCCCCCCCTCTCTCTCTCTCTCTCTCTCTCTCGCTCTTTCTTTCACTTGCCACACTCCTTCTCTTTTGAAGAAGAAAAAAAAGAGTCATCCGACACAACCAGCATCTGACATTACAGCTTAATTCCTCTGTAAATACGGTGTTGAGAAACAGCACCTGCTACCACCTCCCTGTAACCAATGTTCCTGTTTCTTCCCCTGGTTAATTTTAGAACACATCCCTAAACAGCCAGGCCTCTTTCACACATCTTTGTTTATGAGTCCAGTTCAATCTATGTAAGCAATGAGACCATTCTGGCAGTTCCCCTATACACAACGTGCGTTACACTAAGGGCCACAAGCAGTTTTCTCAGTGTGTTAGAGTACATGCCAAGGTCATCGCAAAGCCTTTAAAGACCACAAGCGTTCTCTCTTTCTTTCTCTCTCTCTCTCTCTTTCTCTCTCTTTCTCTTTCTCTCTCTCTCTCTCTCTCTCTCTCTCTCTCTCTCTCATTTTCTTACTTTCTCATTCAAAGAGAGCATTGAAGGGAGTTTTATGAGAAGCATTCACTGTCGTGCATAGCCATACCCAAGGTTTTCAGACAATACAGATTCTCTCTGTTGTATCTTCTTCTTTCTATTTCACTTTCAAAGTCTGTGTATCTTTTTGTGTGTTCATTTGACCATTCTGAGTTTGTTTGTTTTTTATTGATTTTTTTTGTTTGTTTGTTTGTTTGTTTGTTTGTTTATATTTGTTTTGTTGTGTTTTTTGTTTTGTTCTTCATTTGTTTGATTTCATTCAAGGGTGCTGTATCATAACAAAAGTATTCTAAGCTCAGAGTGTAGAGAAGCTCCTAAAACTTAAAAACTTATGATTAACACGTAAAATATTGAACATTTTTATGTAGTGTACTTCTGCATGGCCTCTCCTTTTTAGTAAGTTTGCATTAAAAGGAATCATTTTGATGCGCTTCCAAATGGTTATATTTTTTTAATAACATAACCTTACTGACAGTTAATATGTGAAAAAGACTATTAATGTTCCTATAAAATTCCTTATCAATGTTTTATAAAATTTTTTTTTTTTTTTTTACTTAATTAGAAAAATGCCTTATTCGTGAAGCGTGCTTTAAGAATTTCAACCAGAAAATATTGTGTCTTTGTATGTGCTCATTAGATTACATTCTCTGCTGCCAGTGATAGTGGGACTGCAGTGAGAGCCTTAAGAGTGCCCCCAAAATGAGGTGTCAGTGGAGATTAACCCACCAGCTGAGGCCCCAGCCAATACCATGTCCTCACAATCCACTAATCCAAGAGGCCCAGAGCATAATCAGAGTTTATCTCACAGGGAGTAAGTGGCTGGAATTGGTGCTGATGTGGTATTTGTGTCAAAGTTCAGCAAAGGGGGACGATAATCAAAACTGACTTTTTTTTTTTTTTTTGTGCACTTTGTGTGTCTTTTAACTGCTCTTCGTCGTGCGTAGTTTGAAACCAAGTTAAGCATTAATCACAATAACGTTTAAAATGAATGGGAAAGTACACAAAGACAATCAAATTAACAAAATAAGAAATGTGAAAACAGGTTTATTTATTTACTCTTTTTTATTTATTTATTTTTACTCCTTTTTGGTTGTTTTTAATAGGTTAATCAAATGCTTCTCATTACACAGCTGATTGGGATTCAATTATTCACAGCCTGATGTACAGCTTTAATTAATTTGAATTTACATAGCATGAGCTCCAAATTAATGTTCCTATTTTTAATCGAAGGCAATCTGCTGGGTGGCTTTTGATTGAATTAATTGTTCGCACTCTCGGTATTCCGTTTGCATAGCTTGTGGCTCTGGGTGTTGCACCAGCACCTCCAGGCCTGCAGGAGGGGCTGTGCAGGAGGCCAACGGCGAGGTCAAGGCCTTGACATGCCAGGCCTGTGGAGGCCACCCTCCGGAGAAGCAATTAGAGGAGACAGAGGAGAAGAATTACAGAGCTGCTGATGAATTACAGCCGCCACCTAGACAGACACACAGAACGGCCTCCGGTGGATTTATATAACGCAGCTCCACCATCGAGTTCCACCATTATGACAGCAAGGCCGTGGCAGGCACTTATAGGTCGATTTCCTCACAGGCAAAGTCAAAGCCCAACTGCAAGGAAAACACTCCTTGTGGATTTATGTGAGAACTTCCCCTAGGTCAACTTTCTACAGCTATTCTCTCTCTCTCTCTCTCTCTCTCTCTCTCTCTCTCTCTCTCTCTCTCTCTCTCTCTCTCAAAAATAAATAAATAAATAAACAGAGAGACAGTAAGAGAAGAAGAAGGGTAGGGGTAAATTGCTAAAGGCAAGAAAGGGGAGTAGTCAGTCTCAGGGAGAAAACTTGACCACAGTTTGTCTGGTCACGACACAACACAATCACACTCGTCTTTGAAAGGCATTTGAAAGTAACTTAGTTCAGAGAATACAAATTACTTTTAATAAGAGGCTAAAAGCCATAAAAAAAGGAACTGTTGTAATATGACAGTTTAACCAACAATATCTCTTCAACCATGGTACAAAATACACCAAAAGCTCCACCTTCCTGTCTTCTCATGTGCAACCCAGATTCGACTTCTCTTTAAATTTAGGCATCCAATCCTCAGCTTTCACACTGAATGACTTCTATTTAAGGTCTGGTAATCCTGTTTTTCATGCCGTGCTGTGAGTAATATGTGGGTGTGCAAGACAGTGGGAGACTCCTAATATCCTGCTGGGCTTTGTCTTGCCAGCCTTTGTGACCCATGGAAAAACACACGTAAATGTGGGCGTCATGATGTTTGTCACACTCCTTTAATAGGATTGCTATGCTTCATGTGTTTGGCTGTTCTCATCAAACTGACTCAGTCTGTCATTGATGATGATGATGATGATGATGATGATGATGATGATGATCATGATGATGACGATGGTGGTGGTGATGATGATGATGGTGATGATGATGATTACAATTTCACTGATGATGATGATGATGGTGGTAATATACTCTTTATGCTGTTATTTGTGTACTAATTAGATATTTTCTCAATTCTGCACATACTTTTAAGGCTCAGTGATATGAAAATGAGACCAACTGATAGCAGGTATCATTTCTGGGTATTTTGCATGCCTGTTTCCTAATTGATATTCTGTTGAGAGCATGACCACAGCGGTATCCTGGCCATCAGCTGCAGCTCCTCCTTCCTGTCGCCTTTGTTCCTGTGCACACACACTCAAGGTCACTCAACAGGCAGGTAATTCCTGATTCCTATCTGCAATTTCAATAGCCACCGTTGGCAAGGCTATAGCCTCAGCTACTGTAGGAACATTTTGAAGTGACACGCCTTTTTTTTTTTTCTTTCCTTTTTTTTTTTCTGTTGGCTTCTTCCACCGCGACGTAGTTTGAATTTCAAGATACCTGTGTAAACAAAGACAGTTGGAGGCCGAAGAGATGCGTTCTTTTAGAGTGCAGAAATTTTTAAAGGTTTTACAGCAGTGATGTTGACACTAGGAAATCTATAGACTGCTAAAAGTCCCCTTACACAGAGAAAGATATTCTTTCTTTTTTTATTAAAAATGTTGGCAGATGACAAATGCGCGCGTGCGTGCCTGCGTGCATGCGTGTGTGTGAGTGTGAGACAGACAGACAGGAGATAGAGAGAGAGAGAGAGAGAGAGAGAGAGAGAGAGAGAGAGAGAGAGAGAGAGAGCATGTGTGCATGTGTCATATTTTTTTTCTCTTGTGGACTCATTCTTGCAGACTCAGAGGGCTGATGTGAGACTGTGTTGATATGACTGGAGCAGTAATGGATTAGCCTGCTCTCTCAGTGTGGAACTTCAGATAAGGCAGGAGATTCTCCTCCCTTTCAGTTTCATCAGCCGCTTTATCTACCAGTGGCCTTCACTGAAACAGAACCTCCATATGCCAAGAATGAGGCAACAATGTTGTCTGAGTGTGTCCAGGTGTCAATGACAGCTTCCTTAATGCAGATATTCTGCTCTTTCTCCCATTCAGAGGGGGAGCAGGTGGCCAGCCACAGAGTGACAGAGCTCCCCTCCTCATTAGAGGGGAGACCAGAGACTCTAAAAAGTCTGGAGGATTCCGGTTTATCGGTTTATTGACAGTGCTTTTCACCGAAGAGACATATGTTGGCAGGTAAACCTAGCTTTTAATCGTTAGTTATCCCACAAAACTCATGAGTCAGTATACATTTAATACAATAAATAAAAAATTCATCCCGGTTTCATAGATAAAAAACAGACAAATGAATAGAAGCTGACCATGTTTAATATGGATGTGCTTTGTGAGGACCCTATTAAATTGTTCTGGCCAAATGTTTCTTTTGGAGGAGATAACACTGTAATGTAATATTGTATTCAAACAACCTGGGGAGAAATTCCATTTACTCCAAAATGAAAGTTTGGTTTGTTTCAGTGGTTGTGTATGTCTGCTTTTGTGTGTGTGTGTGTGTGTGTGTGTGTACGTGTGTGCATCCATGTGTGTGTGTCACGTTTTCCCTGAAGCAATCATTTGGTGAGTTAATATTCATTATATTAGAATTATTACCGTCATATTTAGTATATTTGACTGGGTAGAGGACCTTCAGGTATTTCTTTATCATTTAATTCTTTCTTCTCAGTATGTTGTGATTTTGTCCATTGTTAAGTGTATAATAGGGTGCTGATTCAGAAACTGGCCAAACTATTGTTCCTTCTAAGAACAATACATGTACAGTAGCTGAAATAAAACATATAATAACTGAAATAATGCTTAATCAGGTATTCAGTCTGCATCAAGAGTGACCAAGTCAGACATTAAGTCCCACTTTAAAAATGACGTTTCATAAGTTAAATATTATCATATTTAAATTCGTTGCCTACTTTCGTGTGGAATCCCTGTGTCATTACATCCGTGCATGTGCGTGTGTATGTGTGTGTCTGTGTGTGTATGTGTGTGTGTGTTTGTGTGTGTTTGTGTGTGTGTGTGTGTGTGTGTGTGTGTACATGCACATGTAGCGACAGATGGAGAGATGAATCAGTGCAGCCTCTCCACAGTGGATGGACCAACGCACACAAACAGTCTGTGCTCATACTGTAGGCCACCTTTCATTATACACTACAAGGCTGTGAGTGAGACTCCTAGATTTTGTTTAATAGTTTTCATGGGGAGTGAAAATAGCCTCCGGGTTCCCATAGCATATTGCAGTCAAAACCCTAACCTTTTCCGTTGCCACAGCAACCAGGGCACAAGTGTTTGTGCCGTCCAATTATCTCACATATTTGGGCGAAAGATTTGGGGAACCTGCTGATGCTGACCTGTTGTATTGACTGGCCAGGATTCAAGTCAGCCGATGCCTGGCATGCATTTTTATACATTCAGAAGGACAGTCTATTCTATGAGAGTTGCTATGGCTTTTCACTGAATCCTGTTTCAGAGATGTGGATAACAGACTGGAAAATAGGTAAGACAGGTAGGGATTAAGTAAGTGATTATGAACGTGGTACGGAGTACAGCAAGTTTACATTTGGACCGTCCCGGGTTGCGGCTCCATCATCACGTAAGCCGGTCCGCGCGAGATCGTGGAGAAGTGAATTTCTCTAGAGCGAGAGTTAGCAAAAAAAAGAGACCCACAGAAGGGAGAGAAAATCAGGAGGGTGCAGGAGGACACAGCGTTAGTCTTCTCTTTCTCTCTCTAACAAGCTCTCAGATCAAAAGGAATGCAGTAAGGTATTTGGACTTCTTCTGTCTTCCAACCCCATCTCCCTCTGCCCTCTGCTCTCCTCTGTTCTTCCCTTTTACTTTATCTCTTTCACTCTTTACACCAGCAGGTACCATGGAGCTTCCAGCCAGCAAGGGACAAATTTACACAGAGCAGGGGAGCTGTGTGCGTGCCCACACATCAGCGGCGTGACGCTGAGACAGGCTGACATCTGTGTAGTGTCACATGGAAATCCTTCACGAAACAGGATCCATATGCCGCCAGCTGAATTTGATTTTTGTGGCTCTCGCTTGCAATAAGTTTAGGTATTTGGTAATGAAAAATGTACCTTTTAATTCTTCTCTTTTTCTTTTTTTTTTTCTTTGAAATGGCAGGTGGGCCACAAGCGCATGATTGTCGTTTGATGCTGAAAGCAAGACAGGTCGGAGGGGAAAAAAAAAAAAACATTTCCAGAGCATTTTTATTTGTCACAGAGAATTTGGAGTTTGAAATAATTTGGGGAATTGTCATCTTCACACACGCACACGCACACACACACACACACACACACACACACACACCGTTCCCCCCTTTTCGGTGAAAGCACCTGAGCACAATTCCTGGAAGCAGAGTATCTATATTCCCTTCATTCACATTTTAATAATCTTTCATTTCCATACATTTCAACCCTTTTAAAACAGACGTTTTTTGTTTTTTTTTTCTCTCACCTTGAAGGATTATAATTAAACAAAGTTAGACATGAGCGGGCAGCATTTTGTCTAAATATATCCAGTAATGCGTTTCTGGGGGAGTAGAACAAACCCTGGAGGACTGAGAATGACATCCTCGCGTGAAAGAAACTGTCAGCTCTGCTCACGACTTAAAGCAGATGTGAAAGAAGCAGCTTGTTTTTCTTGATTAATGTCCCCTAGCAATTCACCACTGAAGACTTCAAATGGCAGTCTGATGTGTATAATGAAGGGGAAATCCAGTTTTACATATAGTACACCACACTGGAGGATTCACTGTTACAATTTATCAACCTACTCCAAAATAATTACACTGAAACTGAAAGAGTAAAAATGGTATTTTTAATCCAATTGTCTGAGAGATGGAGACTTATTGAGATTTTTTTTTTTTTTTTTTAACAATGTCTCCATTTTGTCTGGGTGTAATGTCTGACAGTCTTATAAATGCACATGGTTTTAAACATTGAGCTACAATCATAACATTGTTTAAATCTCTGCCATCATCTTAACTCTTTTTAATGTATGTTCCAGTAAAAAACAAATGAAAAGAAAAAAAAATGAAAATGAAATTTTCAAAAAGAAAAAAAAAAATGTCAGCAGACTCAGGCAATGTTTTTGTCTGTGGCTGTTCAATACTCAAACATACAAAGGATATTTTGATTTATTTTTTTATTTATTTTATTTACGTTCTATTTATTTTATTACAGGATTTATTTTCCAGCGCGCTATGTCTCAGAATAAAGTCCTCATGTTCTGGAAAGAATCTATGGTTGTTCCAGTGGCCGAGGTCCCATCACCAAAGGTGCTGATGAAAGGTTTTGAAGGAATCGTGAAGAGGAGTTTACCGGCCATGACACGGAGCGTAATCGACCCACTCCAATTCATGTATCAAGCAAAGAAAGGGGTAGAAGATGCCACAACGACACTGCTGAATTTTGTCGCTGGGCACCCGGAGGGCAAGAAGACGCACGTGCACTCATGCTTTGTTGATTTCTCGTCAGCTTTCGACTGCGTGCAGCCCCGTATTCTAGCTCACAGGCTCTCTGAAATACCAGCCGTTGATTTTGGCACTGTATGTTGGCGTTCGACTTCCTGACGATGAGGTCACTGAGGACCCGTGTTAATGACGCTTTGTCTGAGGCCCTGATGTGCTCCACAGGATCACCCCAGGGGTGCGTTTTGTCACCTTTGTTATTTGTGCTCTACACCACTGACTGCCAGAATATGTTTGAGTCAAAGTTTATAATCAGGTTTTCTGATGATTCTGTGATTGTCAGTCTCCTACAGGACCATGAGGTGAGCCATGGTCCAGTCTTGGACAATTTCATTAAATGGTGTGATGATTCATATTTGCAACTCAATGTCTCTAAGACCAAAGAGATGCTTACTGACTTCCGCCGAAACCCTCCTTTTATGGCACCTACTTTTATCAACGGCATAGCTTCGGAAATAGTAAGCCGATACAGGTACTTGGGAACCATCTTGGACGACATAATGACTTTGAACGCCAATACCGACCCCGTCTGTAAAAAGTCCAATCAGAGACTTTTTTCTTGAGAAAGTTGAGGGGTTTTAACGTTGACAGATCGCTCGTGAAAATGTTTTATTCATCTTTTATTGAGTCAGTTTTAACTTTTGCAACGATCTGTTGGTTTGGCAACCTCAGAGTGGTTAACAAAAATAGGCTGGGGAAGATTGTTAAACTTTGCCAAAAGACCATTGGCACTAACTTGAATAAACTTGGCCATGTTTATCAAGTTAGAGCTACTCTGAGGGCAAAGGCCATTCTGGCGGACACTCAACACCCTCTTCATGCAGAGCTTTGTCTCCTGCCATCAGAGAGGAGGTACACTTTTCCTAGGAGGGCAAAATCAAACCGTTATCTGAGATCATTTGTTCCATCAGCTGTTGGGGTTTTTAAACAAGCTGTGGGTCTACTTGCTAATGCACACACTTTTTAACAAAGGACTAATGGACTCTTAGTGTTTTATGTCTCATTGCAACTTTAATATGATGACATCTACTGTACGTTACATGTATTTAGGCTCTTTATTTTTTATATTCATTTTCTTTATTTTATAATGTGTATTGATTGTGTCGAATATTGTTTGCAAAGCAAATTGCCCCTTGGGGACAATAAAGATTATCCAATCTAATCTGAGGGCAGTGGGAAAAAAAGCATGGATTGCACATTGAAGGGAAGCAGACTGTAAGTAGAAATCTGATCTGTGATGGGAGAGAGAGAGAGAGAGACAGACAGACAGAGAGAGAGAGAGAGAGAGAGAGAGAGAGAGAGAGAGAGAGAGAGATGACCGGTATCATGACAGCTCGTCTACTGCAGCCCTGTTCACTTTTATGTGCTGAATTTTATTTGCCAAATCAAGGGTGAAGAATCAATGAAGCATCGCTAAATTATGTATGTTTAATATGTTACATATTCAAAATGCTATGTGAACATGAATTTCTATTTGTATATGTGGAAACCTCCCCAATATGCTTCCATTTCTCTCTATGTCTCCCTCCCTCTCTCTCTCTCTCTCTCTCGCTCTCTCACACACACACACACACACACACACACACGGGCATGCACACTCACACATTGTTTTATTCTGTCTAACACGCCACTATCACTATTTGCACTCTGTTTATGAAATGCATAAAAAAAACTGTGTATGAATGATTAACTGAATTTCATTGTGCAACTAATATTTAACAACATCTCAGCTTGCACAGTGGTCGAATTCATGATCTTTGGGGCTGAGTCAGTGTATGTGTGTGCGGGCTTGCCTGTGTGTGTGTGTGTGTGTGTGTGTGTGTGTGTGTGTGTGTGTGTGTGTGTGTGTGTGTGTGCGCGCGCATATGTATATTAGAGTGTAGGTCTGAGTGTCCATATAGTTTGATGAATTGAACTAGCGCTTGCATCAGACTACAATGGAAATCGGTCATAAGGGGTTGACACACAACATCTTTTATAAAAAAAAGTGTTTGTCTTTAATTCCAGTTTTGTCCCTTTGAATTACAGACAAGAACATCATCGTTTTTATTATCTCTTTTTGAATGTTTTTATATTTGAAGTTTGGATGATTAGTCCTAGCTTTGGCAGGTGCCTTTTTGTTTTATGCATTCTCTCAGCAACCACACCACCTCCATTTCTAAAGTATCAGTGTCAGAGAGTAAGCTATAAAACATCATTATTGCTGTTGAGTCAGACCTGCTAAACACCAGAGGGACATCCAACAGACGGCCATCGAGGTCACGCTAACCCTCAAAGACAAACATGACCAACCTCAATCTCTCCACCCCCCCCCCACCCCCCCACCACCGGCACCGGCACCGCCACATCAACCTATTCCAGTTCATCAGTCATGTCTCGGCTCGGAATTTTAATGCCCCCGCAGAACTACGGAGGCCCGCCCTAACCCCCACCCCCAAACCCCCGCTAACCGCCCCCATCCCCCCTCGTCCGCCACCCAACCCAACCCTGAGAATCTCCCTCCTAACCCACCGCAAGATTTCATTAATACATGGTTCTCTTTTGTATTCACAGCTACCTCTGCGGGGAACGCAGGCTGAACCGCCGGGCCCCCCGCGTCCGGATCCCGTCCTCGTCTCCAACAGAACCTTGAGAGCTCACGCAGCAGCTCATCAGGCAGTGCTTCTCAGCCTTTTATTCTTATGTACCATTTCATCAGGCTCGCGGGCTCCAGATTGATTACAGTGTCTGAGTGAATAAAGCTGGCTGGGAGGAGGGGGTGGGGGTACAGCGACGGGGTGCACATCTGTGTGCATGTGCGTGGCGCATGTGCGGGTGCGTGTGTATTGGATGTTGGGGGGGGGGGGGGGGGGGGGGGGGGGGCAGCACCAGACAAGGTAAGGTGACACAGAAAAGAGAATACACAGAGGAGACTACACCCCCACTCCCCCTTTCCTTTTGGGATCATGAGGAAGATCAGGCCGCATTGAAGCTTTTTCTTGTGTCTGGGGAGAGGGAGCAGTTCATTTATCAACCTGATGTGACTCTAATGAAGTGATAACACATTAGCACATTCACACAGACTGTGGAGCACCATATTACTCCACTCATGAGAAGGGAGAGGACAGTCTGCAAAACACTTTCAAACGAGGTATTGAAAGCATGCGTGTGTGTGGCACACACCCTGTGCGCGCATGTGTGTAATATGTACATATCTGTGGGAGAGATGTGAGACTTCAAAGGACAACATAGATGATTGTAATTCCCTGCATATTTGCGTTGTGCTATTGTTATTGTAATTTTTTTTTTTCTTCTGACGTGATGAGATGATGATTAGGCTGTAGAAAAGTGTACCGTTTTACTGCATAGACAGATTCAATAGTAAGTCCCCTCTGTGCAGCCTACGGTGACAACAATGAGAACAGGACTACCATTGAGTCCCTTAATGACTGTCATTGGATCCCTACTGATTTTCAGTCTGAAAACACAGGCCCAGTAAAACCCAGGTGAGTACAGTAAAGTGTATTCCAGACTTTCTGTGGCTTTCATTTTCATTATTACATGTGCAGATGCACACACACATACACACATACAGAGAGAGAGACATACACACAGCATGCATAAACTACGTATATGTAAAATCATTGTAGCTAAATGAATATTTCATTTGCTAATGTGAAAATTGAAAATGAATGTGAAATTTGAACATACAAGAGCACTATTCCTTTCCTCAATAGAGAGTTTCCATTTTATATGCAGAGATAACTGCAAAGACATTATACATCATCAGCATCAAACCACCCATACTGTGCTGGCCACACTTAATTAATCTAATTTATGGACTATGAATGGTGTGTGAGCAGATATTAAAAAGATGGTGCTATATGTGTCAGACTTACTATTTAAACATTACTGAAAATCCAACTCACCTCTGTCTTTCAAACAAAACTAGATTAAGGCCAAAAATTTCAGACCCTATCATGTCTTAAACACAAAACTGACAAAAAAAATTAAAAGTCATAACTTTTTTTACTGTAGCATAAATGTATTATTGAGGTATTTTTTTATTAACTGCATTCATTATGTCTTCATCACGACTCACTGCTAGGGTATGTCATCTGTGAAGCCAAATATATTAATGAGATTCTTATCAGGTGCCAAATGTTATTCCAGTCCAAAAAATTCAGTGTTGGTGAAGGTCGCTTAAGGCTATTCTGTCACACGGTTCTATGAAATTGTAACGCAATTAGCATTTACATCTAAAAGTTGTCATGAGATGAAACAAGCCTGCATCTGACCTTGAAGTTGCAATGATTCAGTTTGTTTCTGATCTGATAGTTCAGCACGCAAAGGTTTGGTATATTCTGAGGAAGCTGTAGTTGATTGTTTTCAAGTCAACTGTTTCATGTTAATTGTTTTCATACTTAATTGAACTGTATTTTCATTGTGAATGCGAGCATGTTCGCCTACATTTTAGACATTTATGATGAGAAATCGTAGCTTTTTTTTTGCTTTTCCTGAGAAATCCATGGGCCTTCGCGGCCAGCAGCACAGCAGACAACAAATGGCTGAGGGTGTCCTCACAGCAAATAGCTGGCATTTCATCACAATGTCACCTCTTCACAGAAGGTAAACACATTCAGAGATCCAATCACCAACAGTGCCCTTGGCAATCAGGTGTGTTTGTGTGTGCATGCGTGTCTCTGTGTGTGTGTGTGTGTGTGTGTGTGCGCGCGTGTGTGTGTGCGCGTGCATGCGTGCGCGTGTGCGTGCGTGTGTGTGTGTGTGTGTGTGTGTGTTAAGGAGGGGCTAGGTCGCAGCAGGCTGCTTCTTCAGGGCTGATAACCTCTTTGGAACCCCCATTAACCACAAGCAGAGGAGCAGAGTGTGTTATCAACCACACAGAATGACGGCTTTGACGTTCTCTTTCTCTCTCTATTTACACTCAGGACAAACGCATAGTGCACCTAAAGACAATTCTCTTTCATAGAAAAAAAAAAACAAAAAACCCTCCACCGTTGTACTTTGAAATCATCATCAAACTGCTCGGTTAGATTAAAAGACAGTACCAGTAAAGCTTTCTCACAGATAAAATCTCCAGTGACTATTTGAAGATGTGGTACAAACGCACAGTCAAATTAGTCGGCCTATCTTAAACTTGAGGTTTGTGTGTACAGCTCCCCTCTCCCCATATCAAAGATCCCAGTCAGAACAGTGACAAACGTACGGTATCCAGCGCACAAAGAGCCATGCCCACAGGGAGCAGTCCTGTAAAAGCAGACATGAAGGCCTCCAACGAAATGAGTGACATTTAGAAAATTGATCAATACTTAGAAGAAGCAGTTGTATTACCATAGAGTTTACAGCACCCAAGATTTATCATGGCCTCAGGCAAAGGTAAGATTAAGGGAGAGCGGGTCCGTCGGGACAGCCAAGCTCGTAAAACACCAGACCATTATAGTCATGCTTTAATGCGGAGCTTAGCATTCAAGCCATCAATTTCATTCCGTTACGGCACGGTATTCATTTGGAATTCAGTTACTGTTTCATATTACAGCGACGGGGGGAGAAAGTAGAGAGCCGTGCAAAGAGCGTCGGGTCTCCTCAGCCGCTCGCCAATTGCCGTAATGGCAGTCATTTTCACCACACCGGGGCTATGCAGTCACAGGAGGGTATTACAATAAAGAATTACTGTTTCTTTAACATTTACAGAGTTCAGCTCTGGGGTCAGGTTTGCGAGGTACTGCGTACCTAGGGTACGAAAGCAAAAAAAAAAGAAAAAGAAAGAAAAAGAAAAAGAAACAGCGAAGAAAAGAAAAGAAAAGAAAGAAAATTTATTTTGAGGTGTTGAATATTTCAAATGCCAAACTTGTAGGCACGGAAATGAAAACTGGACCTTGGGTTCTCAGTGACGTCAGATGAAGAAAATACGCCCAAGTGAAGAGGAAAAAAAGTAGCTTTTGGAGTTTTTTTTTTTTTTAATGTCTTTTTACTGATAAGAGAGATCAAAAACAAAGCATTTCTTAAGATGTTGTCAATAACCTGGTTTTTAAACACACGTAATTGGATGCGGTCGAACCATATGCTCTCCTTCACTATTTGAACGGGGCTTGTCACACACGCTCTTACAATGATTCACATCACAGAACCTTTAATGGAGCTCTCTCGCTTCACCGGAAGTTCTAAAACACACTCTCACACATATCTGTCACGTACTGATATTTCACAGCCTCTAAACTGTAAAAGCTGTCTAACACACCCTCTTAAAGCATGTGTGCATCAATATTTAGCGAAGCACAGATTTACTCTGTCTGTTCCTTCTCATGTAGTACCATTCTTTATAGCAGCATCTTTGAACATTTGAGTGCTGATGCGGCAGTGGGGGGTATTAGGAACCCAGTTTGTGACTCTGTTTCTTCAGCCCAGACAGCGGCAGTCGCAATTCCAGACCCCCCACAGATCTACCCTTCCCATCCAGATGGTTCCAGCCTGTGTTTGTTTAAATAAACCTTCCTCAGAGAGCGTACGGAACCACGCAGACCTGCTTTTAACTCATTAATACTAAAAAGCTCAAAACCTATCGTACATCCTTTCTAGTTCCTTATTCAAAGTGCACACTGCAGGCAGTCCTCCAAGCCACGCGCTATAAAGAAGCCAATTGACGCTAAGATGAAAAATGAGTAATCCAGTTATTTCTTCATAGATATGATTACCTTGTAGTAAATGAAAATAGCCGGCGTTGATTGTTTTTTTTTTTGTTTGTTTGTTTGTTTTTTCCTCCTTTGTGCTAAAAGCATACAGTGGCAGACTCAGAATTTTTTACTGGAATGTTCTTTGCAAAAAGGTCAAATTGTACCTCTCAGACAGCCTTTTCTGAGAATTTAATGAGCTAAATCAGGACATTTCTGTCTAAACATTGTCCACCAGAGCTTTCGGGAGATTTAACCGCCGAGGTCGTGACAGGTACAGTGAACACGCTGTGGCTTTTCAAAAATTATTCATTGAACCATTCAATAACCGTCACATCAGCGATCCCAGTGGCAAAAAAAAAAAAGAACTTGATAAACAAGAGAATAACACAGAGTGACAGTGACAGGCATAAAATCAATACCATGGGGATATCATAAAGACAGAACAGTGATGTTATACGTACAAAAAGACATGGTAATCCAACATTCAGAGTAATTGTCTGCTAAGAGGGATGCTACAGTAGACCCCAGAGACTTTAAGAAACTCAGTGTAAACAGTTAATTCTTCATTGACTGCTGGCAGCAGTAGCCTGTTGAATACAGTGGCCTGTTGCCATGCTCAGGTTAATGTAGATTTATTTAACGTGTGCGGTGATTGACGGCTGATGAGTTCAGCGCCACATCAGAAGGTTCATTCATTAGTAAAGACTGCTGGACTACTGCAGTCAACACTGGTGAATAATTCATCCAAGAGCCTAACGTTTCCAAGCCTGTCTGGGAAAAAGCCAGTATGCTCCAAAACGAAAAAAGGCAGGGGTTTTCATTCAATTAGAGGCGATCAATAAAATTGAAGTGAAGGAAAAAAAAAAAAAAAAAAAAAAAGGACTAAGACGAAGGAGAGAGAAGTTGCAGCTCTTTGAAGTGTCCAGTTCATTGCAGTCTCTTGTTACACGAGGTTTTCACTCATGGCTGGTAATGACTTGAACAGACTGACTAATGAAGGAAGTGTTGCAGACAGCGCGATTCTCTCATCACTGGCCTACATTAGAATGGACCGATTAGAACAACCAAGGTTTTTGGACATTTTTCTTTTCTATCAGTGTGTGTACATTTAAAAATGTATCTTGGGGCAGGCAATCCCGGCTCTTCTCAAGAAATACAGCCGAGTAGAGAAATAGATGAAAAAAATGGAGGTCCTTATATCTGAATGATCTTTTGGACAGAAACATAATATCAAGTAAAACAGATCCACATGAGAGCCATTTTTTTCTCCAGGTGACTGGACTTCTGATAAAGCCCAAAGTGACAGACAGCCTAGGCTAAAGGTGTTTTGTGTGTGCAGTGAGATTAATTTTCCACCTGCATGGATTAGTGTATTTCTCCTCCAGGATCCCTGACTTTTCTGTTTTAATGTTAGACTTACTGAAGCAGGTAATAGCTATAATACACTGAGATCATCCCAGTTCAAGCCAGGGCTTCAAATCAGTCCCTGAAGCCTCTAATTTGTTCAGAGGGTTATTTGATGCAATTTTCCAGAGTGGGATGACAAAATAGAACAGCAAAATAAGACACATGCACACATGTACCAACACACACACACACACATATACACGTGCGCGCGCGCACACACACACTCGCACACACAAGTGTTTGAGACTTTGGTTCTTGATTGATCTTGAGGTGTGAAATAAGAGCATATTGATTTGATATGCTGCAGCTCACCTCCACTTCTCTCGGTCTGTCCACACTTATTTTGTGTCGTCTTCCCGTGAAGTCGGGAAGTCAGGAACGGAGGAGAAGCATGATGAGCAGAATTCCCGCCGTGAGAGGGCAAGTTATTTCATTACCTCCCCACGCCACAGAGGAAGGGGTTTCCGACTGTTCCCCTAATCAGAACCTGGGAACCGAGACTCAATCATCGCTGTCAGGAACAGTAATTAGTGCAGCCTCATCTTAATTTAAAACTTCAGCATGTAATTAAGAATCATTGTTTACCTTGCAGGGGCTGCATTGATATGCGTGTCATTGCTTGCCTTTCATGGCTTTTTATTCATCTCGCCCTGGCCCGCGGCTGCACTCGTCACTTTTCTCCTCTCCTATTTATGTTTTTTTTTTTTTTTTTCCCTCGTCAAAGCAGAAGGTGGCCTGGAAGGGAACCTCCGGCTCCTCCAATTATTCTGTGTTTGCTGATCGTCTTAGCCCAGTCAATCATGAAGTGTTTCGATAGCAGAACCTTCCCAGAGGGTGGGGCAACTCAGAGAGCCAACGAAGGTGGTCATCATCTTAGATACAGATCAGACTCAGCAAACACTGCAGGAGTAGACAGGTTATAACACACACACATACACAGATACATACATACACACACACACACACACATAAACAGAGACAGACACACACACACACCACACACACACACATGCACACACACACACACATGCACACATAAACAGAGACAGACACACACACACCACACACACACACAAACACACACACATGCACACACACATTATAATAATAAAAATGAAGCACTAGCCCACTGACTTTTCAGATTGGGTTGTAAAATATTTCACTCTGTAAGAATGCTGTTTCAGATTTTATGGAGGGCTCTTGAGAAAAGTGCCGCCTTTGTCCTTTATTGCCTCAATAACCTTTAGAGTCAACGGATTGTACATAAAAATATAACTGAGAGACCTGTGAGGGTGACCAGTGAGAGAGACTTTTTTTTTCAGATACATTGCCCTTTTGAAATAATGACACATAAACTAAAGCAGCAGCCACCTGTTTTATCATGTTACTTTTTTGTCCACATTTTTCTCTCTCTGTCGATTTTCTCTTTGAAGTATACCTATATTCATTGGGTTTATACTTGACCTCTCAAAAAAAGAGCATTTGTTCAATCAGACTAGCTTTTCGTTGAGAATATTTTAGATAACAAATATACCTATGACACTCACTATTTATTACACATCCAACTCGGTTCAACATATTGACATATCTAATTCATCCTACAGGCCAGTGAGCTTCATAGCCATCATGCTCCTTACCACATATAATGGGAGCTCCTGAACTTAAATTACTGAATACAGAACCCTAAACGGATGGAGCCAAATCTTGTATCCCATAGAAGAACTGAGTCTATTCCAAATTAAATCAAACTTTTTTTCACAGTGCCTCGTTTGTTTGTTATTCTAGTGGGGTGGGATGGGTGGGGGGAGGGGGGGAGGGCAGCCATATCCAGTCATCACTTTGGCAGCTAGTTCTGTGTCTTTATAGGCACATTGTGTTAGGAAAAGTATTAGTTGCTCAGTAATGAGTAAGGAACGAGAAACAAATCTCCGCAGCTTGTCTTGAGGCACAGCATTAATCCAGCCATTTGTACAGTTTGTGTGTGTGCTCTCTTATTCTTTGAAAAGCAGTAACAAGCCTGAGAGGGCCTCCATGGGACCAATTTTCCCGTCTGTTCCACAGTCCGTGCCATGTCTAACTCTTAAGGCTATGAGATGGGGGTGGGGGGTGGGGGGGGTGGAGGGGGGGGGGGGGGGAGATTACAGTAATTGGTGCATGCATTCACAGCAAGCTACCTGTTAAACTTAAAGATCACTCCGACGTTTGAATTTCATTCAGCTTTGTTCTATTCACATTTAACAAGGAGAGAGGGAGAAACCAGATTTTAGAGAACTACTGAAAATGTCATTAATGCCAAACGTCATCTTAGAACGAGTAAGTCTGCTCTTCAAATACTCTACCCTCGAACAGGAAGATTCTTAAACATTGTTCTTATTTAATATGACCAACAACAGTTTCAGTTCGATTCTAGACTCCCAAGTAGACTTCCATTAACTATACCAGGCAAAGCTGTCCACATCCTTCTTCTTGCTGCCCTATGTCCTCGTGTCTCAGGGCTCAGAGCGTATTGAGAGAATGCTGAATCATCTTGGTTCCTTATTTTCCACAGGCCCTCGGCTTGACTCCTGCAGGGTACCAGCCTCTCATTAGCTTTCTCCCCTCTTTCTTGCAATGCTAGAACTAAGGGCATGCAAGTCAGAGCAACAGAACCAGGTCAGGACCTGTGAGACCAGGTGAGAGCAGATTTTCCTCACCCTCTCTGCCCTGTTCATAGACTTTATTCTCCTTTAGATAGTATATCTCTAAGTTCTGGGCTGTCTTCAGTACAGGATCAGGAGAATGGAAGATTTGGATAGCGCTGACATGACATGTATTGCTTATGCAATGCTTTAGGTCTAAAAAAAGAAGCAAATGGAGTAGTTCAAGTGTTTTCATAGCAACTACTTATCAGAAATGTTACAAATTCTTGAGTGACTACATCCAAATATAACTGGGATAAAGATTTTAATATTTCAGGCAGAGCTAAAGTGCAGGCACAGGCATATGGTGCGGAATCTGTGTTAATTTATCATGAAGGTTGGCAGTTATAATGCGTCCGGTCAACATCTTTATGGCTATAGGAGCCTCTAAAAGCATCCTCAGACCTTGGTCTGCTCCATGAATACATTACTGGAGTCCATCATCAACTGAGAGGCTTGGGCAAGATAAGAAGCTTTCAGTGGGATTGAGTCCCAACACCGGTGTTCAGAGTGGACCGTACGAGAAGGTACCATATCAAAGTCAGCTGTCCAACGCTTTGAGGTCCCTGAACTACCAAACATTGGAACTTCACATCAGCTGCTAATGTTTCAACATGTCTTCACTGCTTCTGTGTGCAGGAGCAAAAAGACAGTGTCAAGGGTTTGGTGCTGGAGTGAGTTTCTGGCCAATCATGTGTGTAAGCAGGTGTTTTACTAGTCAATGCCTTTGCATTTAATGGAGCAGAGCAAATGATATGCATGCAAAATAAAAGTGCTGTATGTTGGTTTAGAAGCTGACCCACACTACACACACACACACACACACACACACACACACTTCTCCTTCACAAGAGTAATCGTCCTGCTCTCCTATCATCCCCCCATCCCAACCCCCCCATCCCCACCCCGTTCTCTGAGCTGTCTGCCTCCAGCACTGCAGTACCAGGCCAGCGGCGTGGAAAATTGCGTCTTGTCACTTAATTTCCAAAAAATCTTTGTTTTCACAGGATTAATCTTTCTGCTTTGCTCCACTTAAACTGAAGGCTCAGCAAAATGAACCAGCCTGTGTCTGTTTCTGCAATCTGTCGGGACAAGTTTGAGAACTCACACAGATGAATAATGATCAGCTGTTTTTTGCCAGTGTGTGTTACCATTTACTCTGCATAAGCCATAAATTAGCCATCGCTAAGGCCTCCCAGAAGCACACGTGAGAGGCACAGTTATTGAGGGAAGGGCGGCTTCATTTGCTTCTAACAGGTGGCCCTTTTTGCCGAAATGCACTAGGATGTTTTTATCAACCTGTCAGCATGCTTTGTTAGGTTACTTATGAGTAAATTTGTGTTAATGGAGTATCAAACCAAAATTCATTCCTCAACCCAATCTGAAAAGATAAATCCTACAGTCATAACTGTTTCTAATTAAGAAAGCATGATTTCCGATGTGGAGGATGGTTACTGCATATTATAAAAAATTGATATGGATGGAGAATTGATGAGGCATATTTGTTATTATAAAAATGAATGAGGATAATCTTCAGTTGTGCCATAGGGTTTTCATAACAAATCAAATAATGGGACAGATGCCTGCATATCTCTCATTGGCTATTAGCTGAATTCTACCCAGTACAACACTAGCCCAGTTGGCCCTCAAACTACAGCCATTTTTCACCTCAAACTGTGGTGTGTTTAACTCTATCCATAACACCCAGGGTACAGTCGTAATGTTCATGTACATGTATTTGTTCAACATACTACTACACGTTTCAAAAGTATATCCAACCAGTCCTCAGAGGCCTGTTTTAACCATATACAGACCAAACAGAACAGAAACATCTGTGAACCACATGAGGCATATCATCCAAAAAGCCCTGAACAAGACTAGAAAAGAAAACAGTCCCCCGCAACAACTCCACATCAAGTGACTACTACAAAAGCAGAACCACCAGCTATCCCAGAATACAAAAGAGTGAACAAGAACTTTACACACATACACACATACTCTCTCTCTCTCTCTCTCTCTCTCTCTCTCTCTCTTTCTCTCTCTCACTCTCGCTCTCACCTACTTTCTGTCTGTCACTGTCAGTAGTCACAGGTTTTTAACAGCTCTGTTATCTCCATATGACTTCCAAATCATCACTGTGGCCAACAACTAACACTAACAATACTGTAATAGTTACATTACAAGAGCACTAGCCAAGCTTTCACCAACCTTTGGTAAGCTTGGAGAGAGCAGAAATTATGATTCCAGCTCCTAAGTCAGAGGTGGGACATTGGCAGGGTCCAGATAAGTATTTTCTGTCTGTAGGGCTCTGCACAAAGCACCAGAGATACAAAGGATAATCTGAAAATCTTTGAGCAGGACATTAAATATCTATTGGAAGTGAGGGGCCAGGAATCTCCAGTAAGAGTACAGTATGCACAATTCAATGATATGAGTGCACCTACCACATTCATCTTTGAACTGCGAGAGAAAGAGAGAGAGAAAAGAAGAGCTGCCTGAACCAACTGAAACCCCCAAATGGGAGAGACAGTGGACCAGCAAGACATTTGTCCTTTTGCCATTTCTGTCTATGAGAGCCCCAGTCAATCTGAACGATCTTGAGAGAAAGGCTTCTCACAGATGTTACCATGTATTGTCAGATGAGGACAGATTGTGCCTAGAGAAACTCTTGTCTTTCGGTAAATTGACCAGAGTTTCCCGGAAGCTGACAAACAGGAATGCACCTGGAATCAATGCCTCACCAGTCCAGTTTTAGAGGTGCATCTGGTACATGGCCAGACCAGACCTTTACTCACTGATATGGGAACGTGTAAATCAGGGGACCCTTCTGTGAGCTTCTGTGAGCTGTCAGAGGGCAGATACCAAAGAAAGGAAATCGTGGTGCTTGATTGGTGATCAGTTTAGTTACTTAGAGTGGATTATAAAACACTGTCAGAAGTTGTCACAAGTATGGAGAAAGATTGTTTATCCAGCATCAGTCATGTGAATCAATCATATGGTGTCCCCAGGCGGTCCATATTTCACAACTGGTCTTCAGCGAAAGATATTATGACACAGGAAAATTTTTACAACTTCAGAATGGGATTTCATTCATTTCGTTGAGAGGAGCTTCTGATGGACATCATCGTATATTTTTATCGCAGACTCCAGAGGCCTTTGAATTCGGACCACAATTTGTTTTCTGCGTTGTACTATTATACAAGAATTTATGCAGCATACTAAAAGTTAATGGCAAGTCTTTTCTCTGCATACAGAGGCGTCTTCCACGGCTGTCGCCTCTCTGGACTGTTATACATCACTGCCATTGAGTCTCTGCTGGTCTCTTCAAGGAAGCTTCCATGTGCCATCTCTGTCTCTGCGTCTCTATTGGCATCACCAGTTAAGTTTATGGTGTATGCAGATGACGTTACAGTCGTAATTAGATCCGCCAAAGACGTCAATAACTTAACCCGGTGTTTAATCAGGTTCCAAATGCAACATCTGTTCGGATCAACAGGGCCTCCTCAGCTCCCACAGCAGGGGCCTTGGAATAAGGAGGTTTCTAAACTGCCTGGAGTTTCCTGCAGGATTGCTGGCTACATGAAGAAGAACTGGGAGGGTCTGCCAGAGATCTGTATGGCACTGTGCTTTGGGTCTATCCTTGCTATTTTTAATAGTTTGAGCTGTTTTCTATTTTATTCCAGTTCATCTGTTTAACAAAGTGCCTTGAAAGAACCTAACAAAGAGCCTGAGATGAGACTGTAGGTTTTCTCATGAGTGACATGATGTGATACATAACGACACCCCAAACCTAAATTCAATCAGCATATAATATTGTTCCCCACATCAAAAGGACTCATATTTCTGAGTACACCGGCATCTTTTAATATCAGAAGAGTAGTATTTCTAAAGCCTGTTTGTTTATAATGGACAGGTGTATCACCACCAAAACAACCAAGTCCCTCCACATACATGTGTTGCCTGTGTGAACATTTAGTCTTTATGTTGGACAAAGACAAGTAGCCTCCATATTAGCTCTCTTATGTTCCTTGTTCAACCTCACAGGACTTGTGGGGAATACAACTTAAAAGAGACATTAAAGAGATACAGATCCATTTCTGTTACAAAGAACGAATGTCCCATCATGAATCCCCTGTTCCCCCCCCCCCCCCCCCCCCCATAAAATCCTTTGTTTCCCCTACGTCAAGAACAGAGGTAAAGGCGGCATAAGTCATCAGTGTCGATTCAACGGCTGTCCACAGGAGAAACAGAGCATAGCCTAATTAAGGGAATGGATTTTATCAAATCAGATTCCTTCAGATAAGTAAGGAGCATAAAAAAAAAAAAAACAGTCTCCAAGATCGATGGCTTTACAACTGCAACGCTGGGGCTTACAAAGACATGTCCTTAATGAAAACACAAATAGATGGGTAGAAAGGAAATCAGTGAAGTGAAAAACATGGTTGGCAGAGCTCATAGCTTAAGCCAGTCCAGGCAGAGGGGAAAACAGGTTATACTTATTAACCTTTCTCAAATGGCCCGTGTGGTCTAGCGTTATTGATGATCCAGGTTATGAAGTCACAATGATTTCTCTGGGAAGTTGAAATGAAAGGTTAAACTATTCACATTAATTGCTCTGTAGGGTCATTTATCGACAGCTCGCTAAGCCCGTAGATGGGGGGGCGGAGTGGGGGGTGTGGGAGTTACGGACAGAACTGGGGTGGGGGGGGGGGGGGGCAAGCCATTTGATGTTGGTGAGTTATGAACAAACTGCGTTTTGATAGCGCTCAGTTTTTGAGAGGGCCATGAATAACTCAGAAGGCTGAGGCCTGGCGACAGCTGTCGGAAACCTCAGAGGACTCGATTTTCCATGAATAAAATCACCACAGGGCTTTGCAGCGCCAAATACAATGCATTTGCACGTAAATGCGAGGCTCTCACAAGTTTATCCGCTCTCCGCCACAACTGCATTTGGTCATTGTTTTGTTTGCTATCTGAGATTGGATACCACCCATAGCTCATGTGTATGTACACTCATCATAAAAAAAAGACATTATGTAGAACATGAACACAGACAGATATTAAGGGAGGGAGAGACAAAGAGAGAGAATGAGAGAGAGAGAGTTTTTGTTCTTGCAGTTGAACATGACCTCCAGTTGCGCATAGCTATAAAGATAATGGTGATTGAGGAAGGTGGGGTGAAGAACGGAAAAGGGTGGGGGGGGGGGGCTGCAGAGGCAGACCAGCTTAGGGTGGGGGGGGTGATTTGTCAAATGATCGTTTATCTGCTTGCTTGCACATGGTGTTCAGTAGCACAGGGAGTTCAACTAAAGGCCAAGAAACCCTGCTTTGGGAAATCAGTGGTGCTACTTGTTGGGCTAAAGCAGACGAATGCCGTGATGACAGTCAATAGCATCACAATGTTGTCATGTTTTACAGTTTAATTTACAGTTATATATTCACTGTAAATTAATTTTTTTTTTTTTTTAATATTTTTACCATATATAGAGATGTATGTATTACACTATTCAAACCTTATTATCATGTCTCTTTCAACCTCATTATCATAGCTCTTCTTTATTCTTAGTCATCTTTTGCTACCAACCATGTTGAATTTGTGTGAAACTTGGCCCTTTGTGTGGCCTTTATGGTGGGATGTGGAATATGTTTGGTTCTTCTGAATATCTAACACATTATTCAGAACAGTTGTGTGTATATATATATAGACCGTACAGTCCATTAGAGGTCCTTGAACACTCTTAGGGCCCATTGTTTGTGCTGAGATGCATTCTTCTCTGACTCGATAGTCTTTTCCTTTCCTCTCTCTCTCTCTCTCTCTCTCTGATTCACTCCCCCTCTGTTTCTCTCTCTTTCTCTGCCCTCCCATTCTCTCCCCCCCCCCTTTTCTCTCTCTCTCTCGCTCTCTCTCTTTCTCTCTCTCTCGCTCTCTCTTTCTCTCTCTCTCGCTCTCTCCCTCTCTCTCTCTCTCTCGCTCTCTCCCTCTCTCTCTCTCTCTCTCTCTCTCTGTCTCTTTCACTCTCTCTCTCCCTCTCTCTCTCTCTTTCTCTGTCTCTCTCTCTCTCTCTCGCTCTCTCTCTTTCTCTCTCTCGCTCTCTCTTTCTCTCTCTCTCGCTCTCTCCCTCTCTCTCTCTCTCTCGCTCTCTCCCTCTCCCTCTCTCTCTCTCGCTCTCTCTCTTTCTCTCTCTCTCGCTCTCTCACTCTCCCTCTCTCTCTCTCTCTCTCTCTCTCTCTCTCTCTCTCTCTCTCTCTCTCTCTCTCTACCTCACCCACTCCCTCCTTGCACCCTCACCCAGCGCTGTGCACTTGAACACATCCTCTTTATTCAAAGTCCTTGTCGGTTTACCAGGGAATATTACTTTTTCCCCAAGAATCCCAGGCAATTCTTTTCTTCTCTCTTTCTCAGAGACAAGTACTTTCCTCTATCCTTGTTCCTTCTCTAGGAGAAGAATCTGTGTTTGCCTGTGCACCTAATCTCCTGCTCGATTGCCAACAACTACACTTCTGTTCTCTTTACTCTGCTGTACACTATGAAGAACATAGCCATGCTCTTTCTCGGCAGTCTTCTGAAATGTTAAATGCATATCGAATTGGCTAAAACATTTTGCTTACTATTTTCAGTGTCTCTGTCTGGAGCTTGTTTTATGATTAAAAAAATCTTTGTTTACACCCCGAAATTAATCACTGGACATTGTGCTAATATTAATGTGTGCTACTGTGAAAACTCTCTATAGCATTCCATTCCCCCTAGGTGTAATTAGAAATGTTGCACAATAACACTAGTTTACATTTAACTTTAGTAATCTAAGTGTAAACAGACATGTTCGGCATTGTCATATTTGCCCAGTAATTGGTACAGTAAGCTGAATAGCATAAATACAGGTACAGTTTTATGTGAACATTATATTTGCAAATTATTCATATGTTGTATGTTATTTTGATTATTGATGTTTACATCACTTTACAGTCAAGTTACCAAACTGGCATTAAAGGCAATCTTGTCAACCTCTGACATTTTGTCTGTTCCAATTTAATGGGAACCATTTCAAACAAACGCTTGAATAATCTGAACGACAAAGAAATACACATTTCACCTCTCGTAAAAAGACATTTGCTCGACGGCCTGTTCCCTTGATACTTATGCCTCCCATCACGTCAACTTAAACGGCAAACTTATATTTTCACGTAAAAACAAAAGTAGAGAATTCACGGTATTCGCTTTAACTTGGTGAGAAAGCTGTGTTATTGAGCCCTTCTGCCCATGACAATAGAAACCCATTAGTCCTGATTTATATTAGTCATAAAAAGGTGGCAGGGGGTTGTGTTACAGCTAATACCAGGACGTGGGCAAGCGACTGAGGCAGGAAGCAGCAAGTCATTAGGCATGTCAAATCAAATCAACCCTGAAAGGGTGCCATTATGCAACCTTAATGGAGATTAAAAGCACAAGCCGTCAGCAGTCTAAAATGTTTCTGTACCTGGACTCACCTGACTTCCCTCTTAGTCTGAGGAACACAGAGTACTAAAAGCCTAGGCCCACGGTTTCAGATGAAAGCTGCACCTTGACAAGGGCAATTTTGCCTTTATTGCAATGTCACATGCCCCCCCCCCCCCCCACAACCTCCCCACCCTTTCCTTTCTTCTTTGCTCAGATATACACGTGTACTAAAGCAACACGAAAGAAGGTCCTGCAACTCAGTCTAAAAAAGTAGCGAGGTCACGAGTGATTAACTCAAAGTAAATGAGCGAATCCACTTTATACCATCAAAAGGAAATTGGATGCATGCTCACGAACAGTGTTGGGATTTCTCAATTTTTTTTTTCTCATTTTTCATAAAATGCTCTTACTTTCTGAAGCACTTTTGATGTGTCTTACACAAAGTTATTTAGAGTGTTTAAAAAATAGTTTCTTTCAACAGGATCCTCCATCAGTAAAAGGAGTAGCTTACCTTCCTCTGAATCCCCATTTAAAGGACGCCGTTCGAAACGGATTATAGAATCTTTCCAGGTTTTTTGGACTCATTTTGTTATCAATGCTGCTTGAGAGAAATGGTGCAGAAAGAGTAGAAAATCAACCAAGTTAATGCCTTTGTGCGAGTTCGAACAACTCGCGCTTCCAAATTCATCCCTTGATGAGCGTACTGATTTAGTGATCTGCTCTTTGGCACTGTGGTCAGCAAACTGAAATCATCATCGTTCATGTTGCATTTATCTGTGGTCTGAGAAATGATGGAGGCACTTTAATTACCCAGCTGTGGCAGACATCAATCACATGTCCCGAAGACCTTGCAAGTTGCTGAAACTCAGATGAGGAAAAATCCGTTTGACCTGTCCGAGACTGGATTAATTATCCAATTACTCCTCTCCAACTGACTGTGCTGCTCAGATAACTTCAGAGCTATTTACAACTGACTGCCTATCCAAGATAACAAAAGGCTCATTTGCCGCATAAGCGCCTCACACAGTAAACGACTGTCAAAAAAAAGAGCAAGGAAAGAGAAGAAAAAATCTCAGACTGACTGAGACAAATTCATCAGTTTTTTGGGTTTTTTTTTTTTTTTTTTTTTTTTGTAGATTTTGATGGTGGGTGAAGAGGTTTGATAAATACCACAGGAGAGAGAAAGCGTCTAAATTCTACAGCTGTCAGATCGGTGAGCTAAATTGTACTGCGCATGATTATAGAAACTGTTGAATGCTCTTGGTAGTTGTGAACCAAAAAGATGTAGTTTGTTCAAAGTTTAAAAAAAAAAGACCCTCAAGACATTCTCCAGCTACATTTCACCTTCAGCTTTAACAGCTGCATTGATTTAATTCCACATTTCAGCACTGCCAAGGACAGCAGGCCACAAGGAATATCTATTGGGGGCTTGGGGGAGTGGGGCTGTTAGGTGGGCGGGGGGGGGGGGGGGGGGTCACCTCATCAAAGAACTTCACATGATATTCCCACCCTGTACAAGATGATATGTCTCCTCTTCATTTAAAAGTACGAAATGTAGCTTGTTCTGGTTTTAGTGTTACTAAAGAAGTATCAGGGAGTGTTGTTTGTTATCTGTCACACTTTAAGAGCGCTTTGAAATGTTGATTTTTCAGCCTGCCCTTGCCAGAGATAACTGACTCTCTTACCGATCCATTGAACAGGATGTAGCCTCGTAGTGGTGGAGTGCTTAAAGAATAGGACATACAAGAGGTAAAGTAAATATTAGGTAGGAAACAAGAAAAAGACAAATATAACATACCAGGATTTCCAAACCTCAGATGGTCTTCTCTAGCCTAAAAGGTTCAGGCATTTGGATCTAACAGGGCAAGAATGTGGAATGAACAAGCCACACTTTTAATTACAGAAGGATTTATCAACATATTTTTCAGAAAATGGCATGTTCATTCATCAGTTTTAAGTATTGAAAGGAGCTATGTGTATCATCCATTCTGTTTAACTGAACGTGCGGCTAAAAAGATTAAAATATAGAGCGTGCTATGGGAGAGAGGTAAATTAGGCTTACAAAATAAAGCACACCCCCATTGTTCCATTTGACCTGGAGCCCCCTCAGGTGGCCACCAACACAGGCACAAACTAAGAATACCAATTAGTTATGAAAATCAGAGCTGAAGTGTGGATATTTAAAGGGACACACCGTGACAGTCACACCTGTTACACTATGATGAGTTTCAATGAATTTATGAGGCAAATTAAGAGGTTCAAACATAATAAAATGAGGAGTATTTTGACAATGACTTCAAAACAAAAATTTCTGCTCTTGACCTGTTAGAGTATGAGCAAAGAGATTCTAAAATTATGAGTGACACACCTGACTTTATGATCACCTCTCTCTCTGGTCTCAGATCTTAATCATCAGACAATATATTTTTACCTCTGGCTTTAACTGTCGGCCTGTTTATCTGTCTGCTCCCCCCCAACACAGAGAGAGAAAGAGAGAGAGAGAGAGAGAGAGAGAGAGAGAGAGAGAGAGAATCATTCTGTCTCAAACATCAGTGTCCTTTCTAGAAAACGACCATTTGAGACTGAAGTAGAACTGGAGAGAGATGAACTGCTCAGTCATGGAATGGATTTGTAACTGATGAATATTTCCCAGAACCTCCCAAAACTCTCACTGCTCTTTAATCAGTCCACCAACGAGCAATACTGTCACAGAATCTGAACACATTGTCAACAAAAACATAATTACTCCTACAATGGCTAATTACACAGATTCCGTCAGAGCTAAAACAAAGTAAAAAAACACAAAAACAAAGCCATCAAAAGATAGAAGCAAGCAAAATGATTTTTAAACAAATATTTCCAAAATAGACCGAAAAAAAAAATGAACAGGCAGTTCAGAAGGCAGTAAGACATTTTGACATTGAGTTGGAGGGATAGAATGACCTGATCAATATGTGGACCAGGCTGCAAAGCCCTACCGAGGAAAGCTCCAAACACAGCTGAATAAAGACGATGTAGTTCGCAACTGTCTGAGCGCAAAGCACGTCCCCAGCTCCTGACATCAGAGCCAATGTCAAACAGAGGTGAGAGGAATTCAAACACAGGAACACATTTAACGCTTTGACCCTCTGAACTGTGGACTCAGTAAAGCATTGATGTGTATTCATGAGCGATAGATAATATAGCTGACAATCAGTACTACAGTGAAGGATAAAAATAGAAATGAATACATGTATGCACACTATCAAACACCCCCCACCTCTTTCTCTCTCTCTCTCTCTCTCTCTGTTTCTCACATACACACACACACACACACACACACATATGCTACATGTCAAAATCGTAGTAGGCAGTACCTGGAGCTTTATCATTTGTGTGCAAGCAAGAGATCCCACCGTAGAACATCCAGCCCAACACATGAGAACAGCTAAGTTTCATTTTTTTCATTTTTTTGGTGTGTTGGGCGTATAAACATCCTCTAGAGAGACACAATGTAAAAACAGAAAAAAATAAAGAAGAGGAGAGAACAAAGACGTTGCAATAAGCCAAACACAGGGGGAGCAACAGCAAATCTAATAGAGCAGCGTTCAATTTTCCTATTACATTCATAGCGCAGAGATTATAGTTTGATACAGGACCAAGATCAAGTCTCGCAAAAAAAGTCTCACAATAGCAGCAGAGCCACTGTTTACAAAGCACAGGGGAAAAATTGCATTTCAATAACAAATAATTACTCGTAACAAATCACTCGTATGTCAGGTCGGGATTCCACTCAGAGGGACCTTCCACTTCCAATTCACACTGCATTCCTTGTATTCTTTCATGGGCGTCGTATCAGCGGAGGCAGCCGGTGAGTCACAGGTGGGTGTACCTCTCCGAGCTGATCTTCGTACGCTACCACTCCTGAAACATTGTGTCAGCATGATCACACGATTAATTGCAATTCCAGTCAAAGGCTTGTGATACACAGCACAAGTGATACAATCATGAATATGAAGCAATTGTCATCTACAAAGATAGACACAGTATAAAAGTGAGCAAAGGTTAGTAAGCGTAAAACACACAAGCAAAACATATTCAGCCTACAGCCAAACCCAGTAGACTGCTTGTGACATACATATGCAAAATGAATAACTATATGGTAAAAAAAAAAAAACAATATATAGAAATTCTTCCAAACGTAGAAAACTGAACATATATACATCTTTATTTATCCAATCCAAATCGTGCGGCTTGCTATTGTACTGACCTTGTGTTAACAGTACACAGAGTTCTCCTTTTTGAATCTGACCTCGGCATTTAGTTCTCTCCTCAGACCGGGGGCGTCGGGTCAACTCGAACAAAGTTGAAACCGCCCACGGCACCCTTCACCTCCCACTGTCAACTCAATCTAAGCCATCTGCTCCTGTCGGAGAGCACAAACCAGCGCAACCTTCAGAACCCATACCCTGTCTGAGCCTCCCTGTCAGACTCCCCCTCCACTCCCCCTCTCTCGCTGAGTCTCCCCGGCTCCTGTTAAAAGGTAAAACAGGTACAGAGAGGATCTAGGAAAGAGGGACTTTGGGGGAGGGGGTGCAAATGTGATAGCTTTCATATATGCCTGTGTTATTGATTATAAAACATATCAAATACAATTCATATGACAATGAAAATGATTTTTTTTTTTTTTTTGGTGCCTTAAAATGGATGAGAGTCAGATATGTTTGTTTGTTTGTTTACCGGGTGGTTGGCTCTTTGTAGAGACTAGAAAGGCGGGGGTGGGGGGGTGGGGGGGTAGTTGGGGAGGTGGTAGTTTGTAGAAGGCAGGCACAAAACAATGCTAACAGGATTGGCTATAAATGGTTAAAAGGCTCCTGGAGAGATTTTAGCCTGGTAAAGCACTTTAACTTGATATGAAATATTAATATCGAATCAAATTTATCATTGCCTTTTCCCCCCACACAAAGCCATAGCAGAATGGTCTACAATCATGTTCCAAATTGATCCGGGCTTTTCAGAAATAGCAGCAGAGCAAGCGTGAATTCTTGTGAATATTTGGGTGTGAGTGACTGTGGTGTCATTGGAAAAGTGATCGTGTTCAGTCACCCCATTCAGAGATAAGGTCACTTTGCTTTTTATGGATGTTATAGTGTCCTCTCTGGTTTTTCTTCTCATCCCTATAACTAGGAACTAAGGGACACACACGTTACATGGCAGAAACAATGGAAAATGATGTTTGCCTATGCAGGTGAACAGAACCATGATTTTTTCAGTTCACCCTTCCAAAATCCAAGAAAGTATGTGGGTTAGAGAGGAGAGAGAGCGAGTGACACAGAGAGAGAGAGAGAGAGAGAGAGAGAGAGAGAGAGAAAGAGAGAAAGAGAGAGAGAGAGAGAGAGAGAGAGAGAGACTGTGAAAATGTGTGAAGTCATCCTTGTTTAAATATCAGTGTGACACTGTGGAGGATTCCTGGATGCCAGCTGAAGATAGTCTGGCCAAACATTCACACAGCATGTCAAAAGCAATTCATACAAGACCACGGACACTGCATATTCAATGCGCCTAGAAAAAACGATACAATCTGGCAAAGCTGTTCCCTCGCTCCCTACGTCTGAGATGGGGCTGGCCCCCACCACCACCCTCCATGCCACATTGCGGGAGCGCTGAGTGAATTAACGAGCAAAAGCAGCTCCTGTAACGAGGGTGTCAGAGCACGTTAGGGCTGTCGTCCAATCACGGTAACCGTCTGTGAGAGCTGCAGTCTGCCTCAATGGGACATCGTAGTGAGACACGGGGAGAAGGATTATGGGATTGCGGCTCTCTGAGTACCTGGCCTTCTGCCATTATTTTGTTCAATCTGATCCCAAATAAAACAGCAAATGCTGTATAAAAACATTTTAAAAAAAAAAATGTTAAACCATTCACAGCTCAGAGGTTAAGTCTTTTACTTCAGTAAGATATAAAGATGAACTAGAACCGCATTGACAAGGAGGCTGTACTTCATTTTAACAGGACGTGCACTTGGCTAATTTTATACCGTCCTTAAGACCTGTATCCTCACATCTCTGGAAGTCACCGTGGTCCGAGGAAGCCAGCCAAAAGAACGAAGAGTGGTCTAGAGAACAGAACTAGCCACATCAACCCCTGCTATTCTTCTCTCTATTATGCAGGACATGGGCAGCCCTGTAGCAAAGGCTAATTGCCCTATAGATGCCTTATTGCTTTATCCACTGCTTTTGTCTGACCTGGGGTTTGACTGGTTTTCTGGAAATGACAAGGGGGTTAAGGAATAGAGTACTGACTTTAGCAGCTAATCCTGAAATAGCAGTCTCATAGAGACGGTCATCAAGAGGCCAGAACGTATTGTCTCACGGAGCAATGCTCGGAGGACAGCGTTAACAGGCTGCGTGTCTTTGCTTTCTTAAGTGCTTACTAAGCACCATAGTATCTCCATGCTATAGATACCTTTCTTGACTTTCACATATAATTTGATAAAACGCACCGCAGAGACAAGGTGAAGCTTAATGGTAATTTGTTCCTCCCAGTTAGAGTTGTGCTGGCACCAGCAATAATTGGGGGGAAGTTGAGGGGGTGGGAGGAGCACAGAGTGTGACAGTGACAGTTATCTGTGATGCTGTGATGTCATTAAAGAACAATCAACCTTTCTGCCTCCGGTAGCACAGCAGCATTCGAAAATCTGCTGAATTTATTCTGTCAAACTATCACACGCATACGCCTAATTAAAATAACCTCTTCTGTCATTGGATGTTTAATTATACAAAAAAAGAAAAAAAAAACACAGAAACAGGGCATATTAAAATTAAAGTTTTGCTCAGTTTGGCAGATGCTTTTACCCAGATCAAATTACAAGCCATGCCAATCACCTCATTTATCATTTTTTTTGTACAGCGTTCTGCTGGGTGAAAGAATCTGTAAATTGCATATTGAATAAACTGTGAAAACAAAGATCAGAAGATTTGTTGGACAAGAAGGGAGAGAAACTTGAAATGAATGAGACTGTGTAAATATTAAAGTTATGTAGCTGTGTGCGCTTGTGACAGACACATAGACAAAGGGATAGTCCAACAACTATGCCATCCATCCAGTGAAAAGAGGGAAAATTGTGTTTCATTACTTGACGCCCCCCCCCCCCCCCAACAATCCTTCAGCACTCTAGCCCAAACCCTCCATCCCAATTTTTTCCCTGAGAGTATGACAATGGTGAACCACTCACACCAACTGACAGACTTCAGTAGAGGTCGATTAGACCAAGACCGTGCATTATTATTACACACCATTAAGATAAACATGCAAAATCAGATATTCCTATGTAACAAAGTTCTTATGACAGGAGTGTGTGCGCATATGTGTGTGTGTGACAGAGCAAGAGAGAGAGAGAGAGAGAGAGAATATGTATGGAGCATGAAGCACACACTACAAGATGATACATTCTCTGTCGAGAAAACTTTCTCTCAAATGATGTTGCACTGTGCATCACACACACACACACACACATACAGGATAGAAGATGAACACAGAGGAAGTAATCAGCATGGAGCTGATGTGGAGGTAATAACTCCATGGGCTGAGACAGAGGGGTGCATTTATCTCTGTCTGAGCGCCTGCAACAACAAGCTTTAACCAGCAGATGTACTGTCCAAAGGTCTTCCACTATCATTTCCAATCCAAAATGACACGCTGACATGAGGTTTATTGTGGTAAGCATCAAAAGTGAATGTGTGTGTGTGTGTGTGTGTGTGTGTGTGTTTGTAAATGCAGATTGTTACCGTGAGAGCTGATGTGTAAATTAAAGTGATTGCAGCCGTGTGATGACTAAACTAATGTAGCAGAGTGTAGTGAGACATGTCAGTCATTCCAATACCTTCCACAGAAGCATGGTTGGATGAGAAAGCTTTTGGGTGGGGCGAAAAACCTTCAATCTCTCTGATTTCATGGACTGGAACTTCAATTGAACTGGAACAGATAGAAACAGAATTGAACGTGGACTTTAAATTTATGCACATCTCGTGGAAAAAAAGGTAGAAACAAGGACACACAAAAAAAAAAAACCTCAACCAGACTGAAATGACAAGCATACAAGCAAAAAAAAAAAAAAAAAGAAAAAGAAAAGAAAGAAACACTTTTTATGTGCGTCCAAGCACATACACTGTACATACACACAAGACTTTTATTCTTTGTTCTTGTCCTCTATATTACCCCCCTCGCTTTTCCAGTTTTCCCTCTATACCACCCCACCCCCCACCTCCTTTTAGTCCCTGTTTCTCCTCGGCTGTCATGGTGACATATGTTGGGTTGACATGTCGAACCCACCCTACGGCCAGCTCCATGCTGAGGGAGTTATGTACAGGATGGAGCGTTGCCATGGCGAGCAAGTTGTAATTTCAATGGGGTTGCCATAGAGAGAAGGTTGTACTAAAGAAACACTTTTCTCATGTCTGCTGTTTCATATTTGAGATTAAGTGTTGCCACGGTGAGTAGCCCTTGTGTTAGAGGGAACGTTATGGCATTGTTTGAATGTTTTGAATCACTGCAGTGAAGCCTTTGGTACACTGGCCACTGCATTTCAAGGTTACGTCTCTAATGGGGTAGAGTCAAAGTGTGTCATGCTTATCTGTGTGCATAGAAGAGTGAGGGGAGGTGGAGAGGTGACTGAGCAAACAGATGCTGTTTATTAGGGACACTGGCCTTAATTTTCCACACACACAGACACACACACTCGCACACACGTGCACACACACTCGCACACACACGCGCGCGGGCACACACACGTGCGCACACACACACACACATACAAAAGAATAAGCAAAACTCACTGCCTATGGTAAAATACATACTTTAATGTTCAGCTGTTATATGCTGAATTATCTATAAATGCATTTGTATACAATAAACAATAACAACATCTGTTTTACAAATGAGAAAACAAATAGTACAACCAAAACAATACTGATAAATCATACAAAGTATGAACAAATATCTACAATTTCATATTCTAATATACTTTGCCTAAGTCATATGTAGTCCAATAAGAAGATGAAGTGTTACATTCATAAAATGATATGAATTTTTGTCCCTTTTCAAAAATGCTTAACTTGTCAGCATAAATATCTTTTGGAAGAAAAATGGCATAAGAGATTAATTTTTGTTTTTTGGCACATCTGACGAAATCTTTGTTCCATGCTGCCAAAAAAAGCAAACAAACAAACAAACAAAAAAAACATACACACAAAACACGTACAAACAACCAAATTTAGTAACACAATTTGTATGTCAACAGCATCTGAATTTGTAGAACAAGTAGCATGGCCAATGATTGTAGTCTTAAAAATACCTTGGCCAATCACATCTTGTGCTACTGATTCTACACGGAATGAAACGTTTTAAAACATAAAAGGTTTCGAGAAAAAAAAACTGGCTGATGAACTAAAACACATCGAAGAGAAGAGAAATAAGACAACAGAGACACTGAACCCTGAAAAAGGTAACTACCCATGACACCAAAACAGAGCACAGCACAGTCGGCAAGACACACAGGTAAAAGACACATGGATCACTAAGCAAGCAGTCTGAGACAATCCCGTTCACAGACAGGGATGCCTGTAAATGGCTACAGGAGAAATCAAAACCATGGGACTACACCACAAATATCACATTTTCCTCACAGACAAATAAACCACTCATAACCTACTCTTCCTGTCTTGAAAACAAAAAGCACACACATTATCGTTTCAACTAACATACAGACACAAAATACATACACTCACAGACACACAAACACACATGCACACACACACACACACACACACACACACACACACACATGTGCACAGAATGCACTTATTTTTCCACAGCAAAATAAACAGCATTAATCTGTAAGAGACATATGCAGCTAGTTTCAGGAGTAAAGACCTGCATTCAGAGGTGGTACTGAGATGTCATTAGACTGGCAGCATATGTAGGGGTCATTGGCAAACATAAACTTTTACTTTTTATGCAGCAGGGATGTTTCATTCATATATTTAAGCTCCTTTTTTCAACTATAAAAGGGTAAACATATATCCTGTCCCTCAAGTTCGTGTCTAGAAATAACATCATTTGAATAAACAAAAGGCTGTATGAAAAGCAAAAGGAGTGTTGGAGGAAAATCCCTGCATTGAAACACACACACACACACACACACACACACACGCGTGTGTGTGTGTAATTGCATGGGACAGCAAACACAGATGGGCCAGCATCATGCCATGGTGTAGCCATAGCTCCCACAATGCAGAGCGACCAGCAGTCTGTCTCGCAGGATCTCCTTGCTGGGGTATTCAGGGAGTTTGAGCATGTTGATGCTACAGAGGACAGAGAGAGAGAGAGAGCAAGAGAGAGGGGGGAGAAAGAGAGAGGGAGAGTGAGAAGGAGAGGTCAGAACAGTTCAGACTGACTGCAGGTCACAATAGGATGTGTCTGGTTACCATGGCACTGTGTTTTTAGGCTAGAATCACTCCCTGTGGTGAAGGACATTCATGTCAGATTTGGAAACCCTGCTTGCATTGGTAAAAACGCCTCTCTTTTTACCATATCAGTCCACACGACCTCTCCGCATCCATTTTACCAAGCTATAGAGCTACCCTAGGAGTTTGAGCTGTTTATGGAAAAGTGTGAGAGAATTGAAGAACCATACTGCCCTCTAGTGGTGCAAAATGCCAGTGCGTTTGTGTTACGCTTTGAGTGTCAGTGGGAGTATGTATGAGTATGTGCCTCTTTATCTTACCAAGTGCTTGAGGTAGGCAGTAAATTTGAGCTGTAGGGCACAGCTGCAATGGTAAATTTCTGCAAACCGCTGCCACCCATAAGAAAAGCAAATCCACCGTGAGGAACCCGTGAACTGAGAAAGAGGAAGAACAAAAACAGAGAACGACAAATAAACAATGAGACAACAGAACCAGGCTGGAGATATAACATGGGGTAGATCTATTTAGTATCGTATGTATTTTGTACAATACATGTGAGTGTATTTTGTGTGAAAACATATTAATTAGAAGTTAATGAGACATTAATAGAATTGGGTGTGATGAAAGAAATATGTATCTTACCTTCCTGTGACAAACTGCAACAGAAGAACTCTCTCCTCCTGTGTAAGGCTCTCCACTACCTCCCAAAACCACTGAAAGACATGAATGAATGCATCAGCTTCACTCCAGAGAACAGGAAAATCAACATGAGAGACAAGAAAATAGACACGAGTGCCACTAAAAAGCACTATGAGAGCTACAAAAGAGAGAGAGAGAGAGAGAGAGAGAGAGAGAGAGAGAGAGAGAGAGAGAGAGAGAGAGAGAGAGAGAGAGAGAATGGTATTGACTCTCGACATGCACATATTTGATGAGACAGTGTAAGTACACAGCTGTGTTCAGGAGGTGGTGGCTAACCTGAATGACTGGCTCCTGCAGATCATATCCACTCGTGTACTCTGTGTTCCTCTTCCAGTCCATCACATCAATCTCTGGCATACCAGACAACAGCAGCTCCTATAACCACACACACACACACAAAAACACACACGTATATACACGCACACGGACACACACATGGACATGCACAAAGACAGACACACCCACACACAGACACATGCAGACACACACAGACAACTATATCACAATGGTACAGTACACCACCAGTGAACGAGTTATAGCAACAGCATCCAATCAATACAACAGCCGGTTCAGTGAGATCTATAGGCTGATAAGGGGGTCTGACAGAGACGAGTCTGTCCCTCCTGTTCCACGTGAAACTCTCGACACAGGGGTCGAACATGAGTCGTGAGCCAAGCACAACACACAGCGGGTCACAGAGACCAGCGTTCATCACAGCTCCTGTGTTCAGAGCGAGCCTTCTCATTATGGCAGTGTGAGCAGCAGTCTCTCTAAGTGTCCTGATTAACAGGGTGATTGGAAGAGAACAAAGATGTGAGGAGAACTTGGTCGAAAGCCCTCCAATATCCAGCTCTCCCCCACCCCTCTCTCTCTCTCTCTCTCTCTCTCTGTCTCAATCCTCTCTCTTAGTTTGTGTCTCAGGCTGGGCATGACTGTGTGACCTAGCCATGTCTCTGCACACACATGTCCAATAAAAGCCCACAAACCACAGAAGCCTATTGATCTAGAAGAACAAGGGAGAGGGCGGCCACCTGGATTCTGCCGACACAGACAGAAAGGGGGGGGGGGGGGTTGGGACAGGAGGGAAGGGCTCTCAAGGTGACCCCATCAACATAGTGACCTCCAGAGAATCAATCTATCAACCACATCCCTCAGAAAGAGGGGGGGGAAATGAGGGAAGGGTGGAGAGATTGTAAAGGGGATGGAGAGAAGAAAACTAAACTAGGTGAAGTGAGTAGGAAATGGAAGGGGAGGAGAAGCTGATAAGAGGAGATTCAACCACAAGTGGGGAGAGAGAGACAGAGAGAGAGAGAGAGAGAGAGAGAGAGAGTGAGAGAGAGAGTGAGAGAGAGAGGAGAAAAGGAAGATACTGACCAGTTCATATTCATCAAAGAGCTGAATGAGAGAGGGAGGAATGAAGGTGTGGAAGCCCTGCAAGAAGGCATTGATCTGAGGCTGTATGGCTCGAGTCATCCTCAACTCCGTCACCAGCTGGACATATTCTGCCTGAGAGAGAGACAGAGAGAGAGACAGACAGAGAGAGAGAGAGAGAAAGAGAGAGAGAGAGAGAGAGAGACAGAAAAAGACAGACAGAGAGAGAGAGAGAGAGCGAAAGCAAGAGAGAGATAGTGAGACAGAGACCACACATCAAAGCTCTGGCGACAAGCTTTAAACTAAAAGAAAAAAAAAGAAAAAAAAAAAAACACAGCTGTCCTCTCCTCGCTCAGAACACAACACGTCGACTATTCATCAATGATGCGCTTTTCAGAAAAGAAGAGGAAACTAACCACATCATTAAAGAGTCTTTTATACCGGACTTATTCAGAGAATACACAAATCGATGGGATGTTGATTTTAAGCTTTTCCACTAGTGCTTCTTTGTGTCTTGGATACTAAGGGAGTCGAGAAGGACACATGGTCCACCACCTTTGGGACACAGACCTTGTTTTCCTGGGTGACCTGTATGCAGGTTCCTCCTGGTTTGAGAGGCACCTCCTCCATGGCTCCAAACACATCTGTCTCCACAGAGAATGTGAGCTCTAGACCAAGGTCACTGATGTCATTGTCCAGAATCCACTGCAGGTTCTTGGCATACTCTGGATCGATTGAGGACACATCCTGGTAGTTGACTGGAATGCCTATGGATATAATATGCAGAGGCTCATTAGAAATGAGACATTCATATACATATATGAATATGTAGGAGACACGTATGGTGTATATATGCATTAGTTACCCAGTATGTGCTTATAGAAGGAGCGGGTAAAGTATATGTTGACCAGCTGTCGATGATACAATGCCAAACCGAGGATTTGACCAGCAAATCGGAAGTAGTTCAGATGGTCCGGGTTGACAGAGGAATTACTGTTTGGTTGAAAAGTTGTGCCTGTCTCACGCACGCACGCACGCGCACACACACACAGATCCAATTTCATTTAGTGTTTCCTATGTGGGTTAATAAGCGTAAACAAACAATCTATACTCCTGACACTCTTATGCAAGAGTTTCCATGACAAAGACAGAGTTCACAGTCTATGACACAAAAGCTTGCCAATACACAGCAATGTTGCTTACCATCTGCTGACTGGGTGAAGAGAGCATAGTCTGGGTTAATGATCTCATTGGAGAGGATGTCAAACCACTCCCGAACAACTCCCTGACCCTGACACACAGAGGTCAAAGGTTAGCTTATGCTGTGGCCAGCACTGGAAACAATCAGTAAGAACTTAAGGCCCCCTACGAAAAACGGTCATTGTAACAGCTTTGCCATACTTTGTTAACTGCAAGGATATGAAAGTAGGTAGGGCTGAGGGTTGTTCACTGATTGCTAGTAAGACAATATGCTTGGTCTTACCATTCCCTCTTCACCATGGAAACGCACAGCAATGCCTTGTTTGAGTTTCTCATTGGTCGATTTTGATACGACCTCACAGCTGCTGCGGAAAATGGACTCTGTGAGGATGGACGGAAAGAAGAGAAAGACAGAGATAGGGGAAAAGTGGAGAGAAGAAGAAGAAGAAGAATTACTTTTTACTGATCCCCGTGGGGAAATTTGTCCTCTGCATTTGACCCATCTTGTATATACACACTAGGAGCAGTGAAAGATACAGCGTATGTGTTGCAGTATATCCCCAGCATGTGGTAAATTCTACCTCTGTGTATGAGCAGAATGTCGTTCTCATTGACCGGCCGATGGACCATGTCTGTGTCAGGCTGCCCAGCCAGCAAATGCTCATAGAACCACTCGCTTCTGTCCTTAAAGGGCTAAAGAGAAAACAACAGTTCATTATGGTCTCATTTATGTTCGTTAAGCCCTGCAGCTCTCCACCTGGGCCCTAAACGAGACCTCAGGTCCGTTAATTGTCCGCTCGTTAAAGCGCTAACTACACTGAATGTCGGAGCTGGTGATATAAACGCTCGAAACACTGGGAAGGATGAATCTGTCAGCCATTTGCATAATGTTTGAAAGGCTTTGTTCTCCAAAAAGCAGAGAGAAAGAAGCCTGTGAGAGGTAGAAATTAATTCAACTGAAAGGAATCCTTTTTCCCCCAAGGCACCTCGCACAGAACACCGAGAGGGAAATCGGGAGATGAAATCGGATTGGTCGGGTCAAAATCTGTAATTAAAACTGCGGCGTATTCCCAAGTGGACCCTAATCCAAGGGTAACAAGGCTCTGAGCACAAGGTTCTGAGATATGAATACAGACAACAATGTGAGCTCAACTTGAAACAGCACTTAAAAAATTTATGGAGCTATATAATGGGGACTTAAGTGTTATCGATGCAATAACAGATAATGGCGTCACGGACGTTTCAAAGTCATACGACGACAGGTCCATGAAAGAGGGACATGGTTGGAACTCTTCATAAAAAGAAGGAAAAGTCAACCAGGCTGTTTCTAAGGTCTCTAAACCCGAATGGAACTCCTGCTGTGAGACAACCCCCCGGAGGTCTACTCAGCAATTATATAAAAATCAAAAAAGCCAAAAACCAATGGCGAGTTTAGTCTCACTACATTTTGAAATCTTCTGGTAGATGTACTATCCTCGATACGGTTCCTGGTGTCGAGATATTTGCTCGCTGATGCATGACGAGTTTTATACCTATAGCACTTTATAACTATTACTATTTGGATAGGGCAACCTTTTGGTCAATGACCTGCTTACCTGGTCTTTGTGTTTAACTGGTCTGTGTGCTAACACGCCCTGTTTGCTTATCTGGCCAGTGTGATTACCTGTATCTTAGTGCTTTCCTGTAGCTTAGCGCTTACCTGTGGCTTAGCGCTTACCTGTAGCTTAGCGCTTACCTGGGCTTTGATGATGTGCATGAAGCGGGACATCAGCTCAGGGCACTCCAGCAGAAAGTGGAAATGATTAAAGATGATCTTAGGATTCCTGCGGACAAAGAAAAGGTTAGACAAAGAGGAGGAAGTGATTAAGAGCTCGAGCAGACACTGACGGGAGAAATATCAGAACCGGAACTTAAAAGGTAAGAAAGACAAGCATCACTTACCGGGTTACAAAACACTTGAGTACCTCGTCGTGCCTGCAGACGAACTCGATGAATCGAGGTGACGTCATCCTGGGCAAGAGAGAAGAAAAAGGGGTGACAGTAAGATCATGTCATAATCAGAGGATAAAAGCAATATTTCATAACATCTAAAGAAAAAGCAAAAGACAGAAAGAAAGAGAGTAGAGGGGAGAAGGTGAGACCGCACAGATATCCTTAACATTCTAATTGTCGACCCGTTCCATCAGCAAACACAATAAGCTGAATTATTTAAACAATGTTTTCCAAAGGGAGAGCTACCATCAGCCCTGGCCGCTAATGAAAAGCAGGTCAGGGAGGAAGAGAGGAGGGGAAAAAAAAACAAAACAGCAAGACATTCAACTCCGACTTGCCAATATGAGTGCCTCAGCTCAGTGTTAATTAAGAATGGGTTTAATGATCTAATTACATATAATTAGATAGCTACGGGGGCAAAGCATGGAAGGAGAAGTGTGAGGAGACATTACGAGCTCCATTATTTCAAAGGTTTTCTCACAGAGGGGAGCTCTGATGAGGAGATTTATACAGCTGTTTGCGAACAGAGATATAAGCTTGGGCTAACCAACTCACTCTCTTTCTGCTCTCGTTTACCTTCTCTCTCTCTCTCTCTCTCTCTCTCTCTCTCTCTCTCACACACACACATAAAAACAAACAACAAGCTCCACAAACTCTGTCCTCCTTCTGTTGCGGCTTCCAAACATCCTTACTGAAAATGTCAACACAAAGACTTTGGGACAATGAGCTAATGCAGTAACAAGTGAAATGGAAGAGAACTTGTTGACAAGGAAGAAAAGGACAGTGACTACAGCAAACAGGGCAAAGCAAGAAGAGAGCCATGTACAAATAACTGTCCAGTGTCATATGAATTTTTATCAGTATTTAATCAGTGTTTTATACCATTGTCACTCCGGTATTGTCTAAGCACTGCAGCCTGTGAAGTTTCAAAACACTGTATTAAAAAAACACCCATTTTTTATATGGGGGTCAGTCCCCTTCACTCTCTAACTGTGTGTTTTAACCCAATAGCATAAAAAGGCTGTCATGTTCAGACATCTCTTTTTGCTTTTGTTTGACTGATTTTATCCGGAAGGCAAATAAACAAGTCAACACATTCACAGGTCGTAGCTGAGGGGTTAGGATGTTGCTCTTACCCCTGGGGCATCTGACAGGAACAGCACATGTAAAAAGCCTGTATCACCGCGCTCAGCCGATTGGCTGTCATGGAGATGACATCCTCGCTGCTAGCATAAGCCTCAGAGGTCTTCATGGCAACCTCGGGGTCTAGCGTGGGGGCCAGCACCGTAGTCGACAGCGAGTTCGCCTCGGGAGCCGAGGGGTCGACCTCACGCTGCTTCAGAAGCAAAGAGGCGATCTCGCTCCCCGAAGACGTGGTAACATCACCACGACTCTTCTCCAGCTCAGTGGAGATCAAGACCAGCCATTCATCCAGGGAATGCCACAGAAGCTCCAAAGGCTGAGAGAAAGAGTGAGAGAGAGAGAAAGAAAGGCAGAGAGAGAGAGAGAGAGAGAGAGAGAGAGAGGTTGTTAATGGACATTAATGAAGCTTAATAAAACATTTACCTCTATTAATTCTGTAAAAACTTTTTCATCTTATGGCTCAGCGGTTTGAGGGGTTCTTCGAGTGTTTTAAGTGTATTATTATAATCCAAAACTAAAGGGTACAAGAACTACGGCATCCCAGTATCCAGCTGACCTTTTCCACCTCTCCTGAGGTAGATAAAAAAAAAAAACACCCGACAAAATACTGTGTGCTAGGGTACGCTTTCTCCACAGAATATTTCAAAGAACATCTAAATAACATTTAATGGGAGATGAAAGAGAGAGACAGAGAGAAAGGGAAAGAGAGAGAGAGACAGAGAGAGAGAGAGAGAGAGAGAGACGCTGTACAGACTGAGTGAGCACAGCGTGGCCAGTAAATGCGGCTGACATAGACAGACCTGGCTGTCTAGAGAGGACAGACTGTGCTCCCATTACCACGAGGAAGCATCGGAGTTAGAGACGCAATTCTTCACAGAAATCAGCAAATTGAAAATGAAACTCCTCGAAGAATTAGAAGCACTTATTAGAGTTCCCCACAATCACAGATAAGGAGCAGCCTCCCTACGTATCGGGAAAGAATGATCAGTGTGTCTGTACGGTTGAAAAATATGGAGCTGCTTTCCATTACCTGAAGTACAGCCAGTGTGCTCCCCTCTGCCAAATCTTTCTATTACAAACATACACACACAGTTTCAAAAAAAAGTTGAACTCTTATGTATTAAGCGTAGCATAGTAAGCTAACTGGTATATTGGCCTGTATATGTATGTGAATGCATGAATATTTCAGATATCTCAAACCTGCTTTGGCAGCATTTTATAAATTAAGCCAATAAATCCTTATTGCCCCAAACTGAATTCAATTGAGCTGAATTAAATTGAATTGAACTGCACTGAATTGATAAGCGTGTCACCCAAAAAAATGTCAGCTGAACCTGTGTGGTAATCCTCCAGTGACCTCTTCTGGACAACTGCCTCAACTGCAACGTGGGAATGATTGAGATTTACGGATTGCACGTGTAATCAACATCTTACGACAGGACCTGAACGTTAAACAGCACTCACCTTGAAGACCTGACTGCGTGGAGTCTTGTTCCCGTTATATCCCATGTCGTTGCCGTTGTTGGGAGACGAGGGGCCGAGACGGAAAACGTGGCAAAAAATTCGGACGATTCGTAACAGGCTCTTCATTTGGGCCTCGAAGTTACTGGACAAACTGACAGAGGAATAGAGAGAGTGATGAGTTAATGTTGAAAGGCTCTGTGTATCGAAATCTTATTTTGGTAAATCTATATTTCAGATATGTTATTCTGTCGCACAAACGGAAGCATAATGTACATTATGCATATCCTTTCGTAATTGTACTTAACTTAAATTCATAGCAGCTCAGCACCAAGAAGCTTCTATTCAAAACACTAGCTTCTACAGATGGTGCTTCATAATAATAATTAAAAAAAAAAATAATGCATAACAAGCTTGAGAGCACTTATTAAGGATTAAAAATATGTCTATGGATAAATGTGATATGTTGTAATGTGATATGATACATGTGTCCAGACAGATATCATGGGAGACCCCTGGCCTCTCTGTCTCATTAAGGAACACCTGAGCAGCTTGTGTCCATTAGTAGTTGCCACTTCACCCAGACTGGTGAGGATCCTCTGATAATTACTGTCACTCTGTTGGGAGACATGCTCTAGAACCTGCCTGAGCTGTGTGCACATGTCCACACACACAAAGACACACATGCATGCACACATGTACACACACACACACACACACACACACACATATACACACACAAGCACACACAAGCACACACACACGCACGCATACAAAAAAAACAAAGATAGGTTTGAGTCATACACATCACAGTTCAGGGAGAAAAACTGTCGCACATGTTAGTCATAAAGAGTGATAATGCACCATGTTCTCTTTGATGTCATCATTCTGTGTCATCTGGATTAGGGTCTGAAACAGCCTGCTGTGATGCTGAATGAGAATCTCACATGTCTCTCCATATCCACCCTAAAGGCAATCAGAAAGAGAGTATGAGTCTTTGTCTGTGTGTGTGTGTGTATGTGTTTGGCAGAAAAAGAGAGAGAGAGAGAGAGAGACTTGTTTACCTGGACACAGAGGTCTAGAGGCGTGACTCCATTCTTGTCTGGCAGGTACTTGGCACCCCTCTGGAGAAGAATTTGTGCTGTGTCCCTCTGCCCATGACTGGAAAAAAAAAAAAAAAGAGTCAAAATTGTCCTTTCAACTCCGCTAAACTCAAACACCTCATACAACAAACCAGAGCCAATTGTCCTTACAAAGTCTCCCTCACAGTATAAAAAAAACCTACATCAATCAAAGCTTTTAGGCAGAAACTAATCAAGCAATATACATTTCTTACCTTGTAACTCATTTAGACAATTACACAGAGCTAAGACAATCAGAGTCAACCACCGTGACTAAGAACAAAGCATGTTCAACCTCTTAAATATATTTGGTTCATTTTCAAAAAGGAATATCAGATATTGTGGGGTACTACGCTCGTTTTCAAACTCCTATCAATCACCTTGACTTTAATTATGCATTTTAATTATCCCTTCTAATACATGTTTTGTTGTAGGGGGCTGTATCATCAGCCGTGAGCAGACAGACATCTACTGCCATGTGTAATCAAAACAAGAGAATAGGAGAGCGCAGTGTTGCTCGGCAACGCAGCTCATCCGAGTGTGTCAAGCATGATACACAGCGAGAAACAAAGGCAGATTGAACAGCTCCTCAGTATTACACTCTCATCCAAAGGCAATCTCATTAGTCTTTTTGTGCAGCAGAGAGAGAGAGAGAGAGAGAGAAAGAGAGATTTTTTTTTCCCGTCCCGTTACTCTTATCTTCTCTCTAGCTTTTTGTGAGAGCCCTACGTTCTCGGAGGCAGAATGGCAGAACTGACGTCGTTAAGAAGCACTAATTAAGTTTTTCATACATGCGGAAAGATGTCCAACTTGATCACTGTTATTTTCATCCAAATAAGCTATTCCCACATCTAAGCAGGTTCTTATTATAAACCTACAGGCACCATCATTAAAAGCTCGAACCGAAGCAAAATAAACCGTCCGACCCATTACGGCTACATAAGAGTTTCCATTTGCGTTGATTGTTTTCAATGATGTTTGCTTTAGTAATGATGGTGATGTTAAAAAAAAGAAGAAGAAGAAGAAGAAGAGGAAGAAGAGGAAGAGTCACCTGCAGGCAAAGTAAAGAGGGGTCGCCCCAGAGACATTAGGCCTGTTAATGTCCGCTCCACTCTCCAGGAGACACAGTACTGTCTGGAAGAGGGAAAGACACTGAATTCTAAGAACAAAGATACATGCACGTCAAGGCCACGATCAAATATGGGGTTTTTATACTGCATCCTTTAAAAATAATTGGTTTATCTCAATATAGGAATTTCGATGTGGGGATCGACCACATGTTGATTGATACCAGCATTAGACTGTTTTTTCAGACCAAGTAAGATCAGAAAAAAAAAAAAAAAAGATCCCTTTCGTTGGCTCCTAGACCGAGAGACAGGGTAAAACAAAAGCTTATTCACTTAATTATAAATAACAGAACATGATATGAAGTATACATTCACAGCAACAACGTAGGAAACATGGAACAATATCACTTCAAAGATCCAGACAGTTTTACCCTCACAGAACAGTCAGAAGATTTCAGAAATGTGGATATTGATTTTTTTTTTTTTTTCCTCAGAGTCCATCTCATCTGTCTCTCCTTTCTCATTTTAAAAGCCTGAAGTCTGTTGAGTTTGGCTCCAAAGTAACATCAGCAAGACATATTTGATAAACTCCTTCACGCTGAGATGATACCTTTGATAGTGTAGCTTAACACAGAGTGCCAGCTAACAGCCAAAGCCATAAGGTCACGGGCGTAAAGATTGAATATTACGCTGACCATTAAACATCACAGTTCACCTTTAATCCCTGTCAAACTAAAAAAATGTAATATCAAATGACACATGTTATTGGCCATGGTATAATGACCCATAATGCAGTGGTGTGTTTGAGGCCGAGCTCTTGCTGTCCCGTATCTGCTTACGGTCTTGTGTCCGTTCTGACACGCCACATGCAGAGCTGTCTGTCCCATCGCATCCTCCACATCCACGTTCATCACATGCTGAACCAAGTCATGAAGTAACTCTGTTCTTCCGTTTACAGCTAACCAGTGGATCTGGACACAAACCGAGACGCAGGGGAACAAAACATGAGCCGGTTTCCAAACCAGTACACGTACAATCATGCTCATTCCGTATGCCTGTCTCTTTTGATTATTAATAATGGGATGTGTCAGCCATGAAAGCAGTCATCGTGAAATCGAATGTATGACTGAAGTATAAAACTGATGTTCAATTTTTTTTTTTTTTTGTTTTTTACTTTCACATATTTAATGCTTGACACTTCAGCTCTGTTATTTGACAGGTATGTTGAATTCATGTGTGAAATGTATACGCCTTGTCTTTAAAGCAAAAACAGATAAGCTGGGCATTTTAAGTGCAGTCACAGAAAACATCTAATCAACAACCTATAGACAGTTTTTATAGTTTTAAGTAAACTCTTAAGCCCAGGTTTCATCAGTACTCACAGCTGTGAGCCCTTCATTGTTGCAGATATTCACATCTGCGTTGTACTCTAACAGTTTTCCCATGCACTTCTTCTGTCTGGGGGAAAAAAAAAGACATAAAAGACAGATGGAGGAGAGCAGATTATAAGACTTATAGCACAAAGTCGGGGACGCAATATGCAGAATCTCACACACTCACTCTCACACACACACACACACACACACACACACACATACATTCGCAATCGGAAATATTAATAGCCCCCCACCCCCCCCAAAGACTGTAAGGGTTTACCGATGAAAGTTTTTTCAATGAGCTAGATTTTGTTTTGGATAACTTCTTTATCAGTTGAATGATACATAAAATGAACCAGGAAAATGTAACAGGATATTTTGTTAATCTAGCCACGTCACAATTATTCAGCCCCTATATAATATTGCTGTTTCTAAAACCTTCTGCTAGTTTTCATGGCCTAGAGTGGAGTTAAAACATAATTAAGCCTTTGGGAACTCTATAATGATCCTTAATTTGCTTCAGCTTGAATATAGAACCCCACCCATGAAAGTGTTGAAGATGAGTTGCAATCATGGGTAAGACTCAGGAGCTTTCACAAAAGCTGAGTGAGGAAATTATTTCATTGTACCTGAAGGGCACTGGGAATAAGAAGATTTCTCAAAATTTTACATTCCAAGAGACACCATTGGGAGCATTATAAGGAAGTTTAAAACTTATGGCACAGCTGCAAACCTGCTTGGCTGTGGGAGAAAGCCCAAAATTTCATCGAGAGCCCTTAGAAACTTAATCAGGACGACCAATAAAAACCCTCGTGTTACCACAAAACATGCACGACGGTGCTTCGGTGGCAACCATAAGACGAACACTGAATAAACAAGGACTTCATGGCCGGACTCCAAGACGCACTCCACTCTTGACCAAGAGGAAAATCAAAAGGTCGACTAGAATGTGCCAGGAGGAGGGACTGCAGAGTTTTAGGAGACGGTTCTATGGACTGATACAACTAAACTGGAACTGTTTGGACAGATGGACCAGCAGTATGTCTGGCATGACAAAGGCCAGGCTTGTGACCAGAAGAATACCATCCCCACAGTCAAGCTTGGAAGTAGGTCATTGATGATGTGGTGATGTTTTTCTGCTGCAGGAACTGGCAGTCTTGACTTTGTAACCGGCATTATAGATTCCTAAAAATACCAGGCCATTCTGAAGAGACGCCTTCTGTTGGTAAATTGAAGCTTGGTGACATTAAACTCTCCAGCAAGAGAATGATCCCAGGCACACCTCCAAGTCAACCAAAGCTTGGTTGAGAAACAGATCCTAGAATGTTCTGGAGTGGCCTTCTCAGTCCATGGATATAAATTCCACGGAAAATCTTTGTCAGGATTTAAACCAGGCAGTTGCAGCACGGAAGCCGTCAAAGATCAATGAGCTAGAGGCTTTTGCACATGAAAAATGGCCAAAGATTCTAATAGAGAGGTGTAAGAAGCCTGTCAGCATTTACCAAAAACACTTTTTAGAAGTTACAAATGCTAAAAGGATGTTCCACAAAGTACTGAAGCTGGGGGTTGAATAATAGTGCACATGCACCTTTGCGAAAACAGTAATATTTTTCATTTGAACTCAAAGTTAAGTCAATTTATGTTCTCAAAATAACTCAGATATGCATTAATAAATATTTTTTGTTGTTTAATGAGGCTTTTTGCCTTATATTTTTAATAACCTCGAGTCACGTCACTATCTTTTATGATTTTAAGGTGAGGGGGTTGAATATTTCCAATTGAATATATATTGAATATATATTGAATATATGAATATATATATATATATATATATATATATATATATATATATATATATATATATGACTTTGCAATGTCTAGGACTTGCAAGGTCTGAAAACATGTTCTCTCGCAAGTTTTTCATTTTTGCTCATTTGGTACATAAGGGCCTGAATTACTAATCCTTTAATGCAAGCAAAAATTGTACAGCTTCTGCAAATCTAGTCACTAGTCAGGTTATTTGCAATGTACCAATAATTGCTCATTACAGTAGTGTGGTGCTTAAAAATAACGTTGCCCTGTGTAAATCATGTTAGAAAATCTGGCAGGAGGGATCTGGTTGCCAACAAATACTTAGTATGTTGCAGCTTATGGCCAGTAGGTGGCAGCAATGCATTGTATTTGAGGGAGAAGCATCCTACCCATTTCTGGCAGCCAGGTGGAGAGGGGTGCATCCAGAGATATCCTGGTAGTTTGGGTTCGCTCCTCTCTTCAGTAACAGAACCAGACACTCGACTGAACCACAACTGTAGGGTCAAAACATATGTATTCTGTAACAACAAGGCATAGCACCAGAAACCTAACGCAACACAGGAGCTACACTTAGTTGAAAATGTGGTCCACTACGACAGAACTGTCAGAAACGCTTCTCCTAGCTAAAGCTGAAATTACAACTGTTAAGCAATCAGCCAAAGCAATATTACCAGTCTGAAAAGCCTGGAATTTAGAAAATTATGTAATCTGGTCTTACTGTATGCCTTGTCTGAGAATTTTCTTTCAAGCCAAGGGTTGAAAGGCAAACAAACATACCATAGATGTTTGTTTGTCTGAACCATCAAGTTACTGGTAAAACAGTACAGAGTATTCGAACTTCCTGTCGTTTCCTTACTTGGCAGCAATATGAAGCAAGCTCCTCTTCACTCGACCAAAGGCGTAGTTGACGTCAAACTTGGAGTTCATGAGCAATTCTGACACTGACCTTTAAAGGCATAAAGAACAATTTTATGAAAATCTCTCCATCACAGAGAAATAAATACAAACCTCCTGTGTAGAACTGTGTGGAACTACCTCATTTGTAGAACATCTAATCATTATTATGCTACATATTTTCACAGATTAAATGTTTTTCCACAATCAAACCAAAGGCACCACCCCAAATTCAATGGGACTGGCAGCAGATGGAGGACATGACTCTGACATGTTCACATCATTATAATTACAACTATTATTATTATTATTATTATCATCATCGCTCTTGTTGTTGTTACTATTATTACATTCTTACCTGTGCTGGTCGGCCATCACCATTGGCATGAGAGTATAGACAGCCGTCTCATTGTCTGTGGAGCAAAATGACTAACTTAAGCACATTTTACAATACTAGTTTATTAGCTAACAACAGTACAGCACGTTTCTCTGCTATGATCTTTCTGTGATGTAAACATTTTTTATTGTCTCTTTATGCTGGAAACAAATGTTTGCGTTGCTGTGCAGGCTTTGTCCAGGTTATGAATCAACTATCTGGTCTTTTTTTTTCTTTCTTTCTTTTTTTTTAGTTCAAAGGGCAGACGTACGTCGGAATGGGAAGGGTGGGACTGGCCGTGATTCTCTAAACTTATGAATATAAATCTAAATTCTCTTACCAATACCACATAGGCTAACACAAGATAAATTCAACAACATACAAAATACAGTTGATTTACGGATGGTGGTGATCTGAAATAAAGAAGTATCCCTTGTTTACATCAACATACAAAGCGAGGAAATAAAAACAAGATCCGGTAGCTGTAATTCCCCTACCCTCCAGAAGCTGAAATGAAGCATGTATCAAAAGAAAGGCTAAATTATGAGCTATTGTTATAGTAATCTTACCTTCTGGGAGTTCTACTGTCCTGGCGCGGCGTAGTGAGCGCGTCAGCCGATTCAGCTGTACATTTAACTGCTCCATCGCCCGTTCCATCATATGTGTAGACTATACCTTGATGAAACGGGTTAAAGTGAGCAGAGTGTATACTTATTCTCTCTGAAGAATACAGATAAAGGTCCCTGGGTCATCCATCTAGCTAAGAGAGGAGGAGGTGAATCATAGCCTGATGCTGAAGCTTAAAATCGAACCACTCTTCTCCATTGATTCACTCAGCATTATTTCCTTGTGTAGTCACTCTTCCTGTTTTTATTACGCACACTCGCAGTGGATTCTGGGTAGCATAGTTCCTTTCTGTGTTACACAGGCGGGGTTGTCATCCGTGAAATGATGAGAAATGGGAATGTTGCAAGATGTGACCACAGAGAGAGAGAGAGAGAGAGAGCGAGAAAGAGAGAGAGAGAGTGTGTGTACATGTTTAAAATGCTCTAAAAATACTGGAATCTGTTGCCTTATTTTCAGAAATCCATGTTCTATCAGATGTCTGAGATTTTTAACAGGCTAACACACCTTCTGAATGTAGCCTGTGCTTCACTGGGTAACACCCTGATCATCGAATAACTTTCCAATAATATAAAGTTGTTTGATTTCTCAGATGTATTTGACTAGAACTGTAGTAACTTGGTGTCTCTTATGTTTTATTTACTGGGGGAAAAAAGATAAATTTCTTGTCCTTGTAATATTCTGAAGATGTCATTTAGTGGCAAGTCACTATTGAATATAAATGAAGAAAAATAAACTAGAAAACAAAATGAACAGTCCAAAGAAACCTTACGTAGACAGTCTCCACATAAAAAGTAAAAAAATCTATTTAGAGTTATGTTATTCATTATTAACCATAAGGATGATACTAACTATTGCTGAATCATTTTGCATTGTAACTTTAATATGTTCTTCTATGAAGTACCTAAAGTTTTTCAATTCTTCAAAAATATTTTATTATTCATTATCAAATAAAGACCAGGGTTCAGATGAGGTAACAAAGAAAAAAAAGTTTTCTTTTTTCATTTTCATTTGTCAAGGTGTTTGCAATGCACAACAATGGGTTTGTCCTTGCAAAGAAGATAAACATGAACAAATCTATTCCAAAGTTTCTGATTATTTATCACAAATGCTCACAGGCAAAAGTATTCTTCAAAAACAGTTTATTATTAACAAAAAAATGCTTTCTTTCAAGATTTTAAAAAACACACAACTGAACAAATACTAGAAAAACACTGCAAGTATGGTGTCCATAACCTGTAAAAAGAAAAAGAAAACCATGAGATATATAGGATGATGCAATAGTTGGTTAGTCAGTCGTTCAGTCAGTCAGTAGTTAGTTGATAGATAGATAGATAGATAGATAGATAGATAGATAGATAGATAGATAGATAGATAGATAGATAGATAGATAGATAGATAGAGTAAAATTAATTTTTATTAATTTTTTGGAAGGTATCATGTGTCACTGCAGCAGATGTTGTAGAGGAATTCACTTCATTATAAAACATTAGGTTGGTTACTCATGCTCAGCGCTTTATATATAACCTCATAAATTCTATTTTAGTCCTTCAGAGCCACAAACTATTTTTATTAAGTTATCTTCATGGTGCCCTTCATATCTTGTCTCCATACTCTAACAATCCAGTGCCAACCAGAGAAGAATGGACTCCCCCTTATAAGACTTGGTTTCTTCCAAGTTCTCAACCGAAGCGAATTTTGTCTCCTTACCTCTTAATCACCAAGATGTCCTCGCCTCTGTATACTGTAAAGCTTTGTGAGAATTATTGTTATAAAACTGTTATACCACTCAAGTTTAATTGAACTGGATTGAAAAACCAGTGTCTATGTTTGGAATGATGGGGTTGATAAATTCTTTTGAATCGGCTTTTATTCGCGCATTGTGTAAGGATATACTCGTTCAGTACCACACATTGATTTGGGGATGTGTGTTTGTCAGCGTTCCGATAGCCATGAGTTAAGAGCTGTTTTGCTTCCACCAACAACGCACAAATGAAGCGCGTCAATGCAAGGCGTAGCCACCAGGAGGCCAAAGAGAGCAACAAGTTCACCTGAATCCTGGCTGTTATAAATGTGATAGGATTCCAAATTTCTTAAATCGCTTATGAATTATTAGTTACTTTGTGCTAATATATCGGTGCCAGTATTTCTAGTGCTATGAATTTCCGCAGATGAACGCAATTCCGTCGTTTACATGAAACCATATCTTTAGTATCGATTCTTATGGCAATGCGCTCACAGTGGGCTACTGCAAAGCGGCTACAAATCGCATTTTCAGTTTACCGCTGTGTGAAAAGACCAATCACTTCTACTGTATTGTGGAGTGCAGGTGAGGGTGTGTAGATGCAAGACGATTGAGTGCTATGGCTTGTGGCAGCATAACGCTACAGGCACAAAAGAGCACCAGGCGTAGAACCACATTTACATCTGTAGTACATCAAAACCAAGATTTTCTTCTAAGCAACTGACATCCAACAGTGTTAAGAATCGTTATTAGCCTCGGCAATGGCGCACAACCGGTAAGCATCTGCATATGCCTTTCCCTGGAGAAACTATGGGGGTCTAACCTTTCGTCAGTTAGGGTACAAATGCAGTATTTACGCAATGGGATATTGTGTGCTAAATTTCTACAAGAGTTTGGTTTTAATACAATTTAACAAACTACGCTGTGGACACAGTGTAGCTATATCATGTTCTTCCGGGTTCATACGTAACCCACTACTCCAGAAATCATGCACTCATTGGCTGACATCCAATCGATTTCTTCTGAACTCTGTGAAAAAGGAGGATTTGAGTATCTCATCTTTGATACCGCTCGATGGTTTCTCTGAGTTAACCAAAGTGGCGTTAAGAAATTGACCGTTTGTAGCCCTTTTGAAAATTAACTCTCGCCGTTCTGCTATTTCTGTACCACTAAAAGGGGTTTATAAATCTGGACACGAGGGGGCGTAAATATCTTCAGCTTAATTGCAAAACAGTAGTATGTCTGCTCTGTAACCTCAACATAGTGAAATAAATGTTTTCGATTTATCAGTGTCGTTACTTGAAACTGAGTTTTGTTCAAATTGACCTGAAATATTTAAAATTGAAGTCAATAGAAATCACTTAACTAATTGACCACTGAGCTGCTTACATTATGATGTTCGTGCACCATCTGGGAAAGTGACCATACATGATCAATTCACAGATGAGAAGAGCTATGCTTGAAGAAAAAAAGGGCAGTTTCTACTTAGTGACTGTGGTGAATTCATACTCTATAGAAGTGTTTAAGGGGAGATCAGGGCCCAGTAATCAACAGCATGTGATAAATGGAATACTTTCAAGGTAGCTCTGCATAAAAACAAAGTTTCTTGTTTTTAAAAAGTCATTTGAATGCATGCTTTACACTTACTCTGAAGAGTATATATATTATTTTTTCTAACGACCATTGGCAAGTGCTTTGGAGCTGAAAAACGTCGGTGTTGGGTATCAGGTCCAAGAACATACACATATCTTAATAGTTCCCACTGTTTCACTCTTTTCTCTAAATTTACACGTTATAGCTTCCTAAAGCTTCCCGATCTCGTTTTTAGATTCCCAGAGGGGAGCCTGTTCTTTTCTTTATGTTTGGAAACAAAAAATAATAACATCAATAAAGAGCAACCACTTTATAGGGTACAGAAACATACCATATCTGCAGTATAGTTATGAACCGATCGCATATTGCATATTGGCAACTCATGGGTTCAGTGTTCGGTCATATTTAATTCTACACTTCGCAGTACTGTGAACTGAGCTAACAGACGATGACACTTTTAAAGGAGAGATAATGTAGATGTCGATCTGGACTCTGTTTTTATAATTAACCCTTTTTTCAAGGGGTAGTAACATTTTAGTCCGCTTGAGAATATGTGTAGAATGATCGTTTTAATACATTTGCCTGTAGTGTGCTTTATATGGATGGTTCCATGCAGCTGCCTTCAGCACGAGTTAAACAAAAGCGGGCAGCTGACACTGGTCAAAATTCTTGTGATTTTCCTGTGTGTGGAAGATCTTTGAATGTTAAAGTGTCCAACTATTTCGATGTCTTCCGTTTTTGTCTTCACATTTTTCGGTACCTTTTTCAAAATGACGGGTAGCACACTCTAATACTTGGCATATCGGTATTACTTCACCATTAAATATGAATCTACGGGAAAATATTGTGTGGAAGGAGAGAGAAATCGGGATTGTGTTGCTAAATGGCGTCACAATTCAAGAACTGAATCCATATAATTTTCTAATATCCAATTTTCTCCTTTCTATCCTTCATAACCGCCACTCTCTTTTACAGGCTACCGAGAGAACTATGACTTCACAACAGTCCTCCCCGGCAAACTCAGGTTAGTGCGTTCCAAGTGGACATCTCCGTTTAGATGCAGGGACTGGATGCAAATAGGCTTGTAAGCCCACTTCATAAACAACGCATTTAACGTTTTACTGTGCAATGACGGCTATAGGCGTAATCTTGCATGAATGTCTTGTATAATCAATTAATTCACGTTTAATGAAGTGAAATACGTTTGTATACGTTGTATACCGTTTTCCAATGTTTATCTCTGTGAAAGTTCACGAGACGTTCTCTCGTTTTCCAAATGGGCATGTTTTGCCGGTAGTGGACGCCTTAAAATAAATTTATCTACAAATGGTCACTGTGATATGACGCACTAAGACTGCATTTTGACATTTGTTTGTTTAAGTAAATTCAACTTACGGTGGTTGACTGTCTTCCAGGTGTGCAGTTTGCAGGGTGTACGTTTTGGGTTTTTGCCTCTTTAGAGGCTCAAGCACCTTCCGTGATATTACTACAGCTAGGCTTCAGGAGTTCCCGCCTTTCATGTCAGTTGTTAATTTATTCCATTCTCTTATCCCCACCCTATCTCACTTCTCCCCACCCCCTCCATCATATAAGTATCTTTCACCTATGAATTAATTGTAGGCTACGTATTACTTTATCAACGTTTGCATATCTGAGAGGTCCTTTTCGAAATTCCTAATATGACTTAATCGTTTATTCATAACACTGTGAATAAGCTTCATAGAATTCAAAATATCCACCATTCGAGTGTGTGTACAGATATTTTGTAACAAAACGGTACAAAAGTGCTATAATTTTAAGATATCCTTTTTAAGGCGCAAGAGGAACCGTGACCCCATTCATCCATCACATACTATTTGCATGTGATTTTTTTTATTTTTTTGGCCAAATTGTTACTCTTTTGAAGTAGATGCGAGCTATTAGTATGGACTGTCTGTGTCGAAATTAAATGATCTGTTTAATTCTTCGCTACCCTTTCTTTCTCTCTTTCTTTGATATATTTTATGTTTTCTTTTATGACCACTGTGTATACCAGAAGAAAAATAAACGACCACACAACCCTTAACCTCTGAATATACTCAGACTAGGCTATTCCTTTCAACAACTCTACAGACTATGATCTGATCATCTATATTGTCTAACACACACTTTCCCATGCAGACTATAAGTGCTGGAGGCACGTGATTTGTATAAATTCCGTGACATTTTATATAATTTCAGAAATATCGATTTTCATCGAAGTTCTGCCACGTTGTTCGTCTCGTTGCACTAGGACCGGAGAACCCCTGTGATTGAGCAGGGACACCAATATACGACAGCTTTCCCTGCCCCCACACTCAAAGACATGTCGACCATCCTCTGTGCAATACTGGGAATGCATGACTGACACCCTCTTTAAGACTATCAGACCTTTTATCTCTGACCAGATCTGACCTTTTATTCAGCTTTATGAATAAATATATGCGCAAATTAAATCACAGATGGGTTGAGGAGTAATCTTGTTGCTTTTAAGTAATCAGAATCAGTTCTTCAAAAATGTAATAGTCTCTCTTATCATAACTCAACTGTTCAAGTAAGTTTGTGTGATGTAGCTTATTGTCGTGCCCCACTCCGAATTCGAATGACCACTTAAAGTATCCGCTTCTTAATCAAAAACTGCACTGAGAGATAGCCATTGTATGAGCAAATAACCACGGTAAAAACAGGGATGTGGTCTGCATAAACGATTTTTAAAGACAAATTTTATGGAGCGAGGAGGATGCTAATTTCACTCTGTTCACCGTCAACGTGTTAAACTTGTCATTATTCTTTCATTCTCACTGTTACTGTGACTGTTTCGTAGTGGTTTAATGAATGAATGCACTGAAATACTTTCAAGCTGAATCTATTCTGCAACTGTAAATGATAAACCAGGAGAAGTTGAGTGTTCTAACCGCCTCCTTAGTCAAACTCAGCCCTATGGACTACTAGGATCAGTTTTAGTAGTGCTTATTATCCGGTGGCCCGACATAACCTTTATCATCATTAAGACATTAGTTGTGTCATAATACCATTAGGTGAGGAATATCTCCACAACACTCAAGTGATATTGATAGAATATAGAATTTAGTCATCAACTAAATAATACAAATTGTACGTGAAGTCCCCGCTACATTTCGTTATGATAAAACGTATGAAAGTATCTTAACCCGTTATTATCTTAACATACGACAATGGGAGGGGTCTGCTGTCCACAAAGAACTTTTGGAGTCATTTGTATGCAAAGCATTGTAAAGTTATCCTTCCAACATGACTTTATCCACAGTGATATTCTACTGAATCAGTTAACTTTAGTTAAATCCAGTTCAACATCACTTAAATCCAGTATTCGAAAGAGCTATTATGATTTTACAAAAAAAAAGGCAACTTTTTTTTTTCAATCAAATTCAATAAAAAATTGTGTCTCGCCTATACATAAGATTGAACGCATAAACACGAGGTAGTCTATTTGCTGACTTGGGATACGTCTTTGTTGAAATGACCTATTAGACATTTACGGTTGAAAACGGCAGAGGAATGTCACGACACAGACCTTCTGCTCCAGTTGTTAACATGTTTTAGTTTCTTTTTATTCTTCTCACTCTTGTTCCAAAGATCAGTCCTCTCGCGTGCTCTTCTTGGGTCTAACATAGCTGGAACGTCCACGCTTCAAACGAAATACATGGAAGTGGTGCCTCATCGCAAAAAAGAACTGAATGCACTCTCGCGCAGTGACAAAACTGATACGAAACAGCAATGTGGTTAAAGGACGTATGGGTTGCTTCATTAGACTGACATGACAGTTATTGTTTTATTGCATTGTGTTGGTTTTTTGCAAATTAAAGTATTAATTTTGATAAAAACGATCCAGGTGTTACTCCAGAACAAAAACAAATCATTGTCATGCCTAGGTTAAATTAAGCATTTGGTTGGTTGAGTTAAATAATGTGCAGACGTATGGCAGATTCATAGCCTATACCGCCACATGTTGGTTATGAATCATGTGACCACCCCCTCTTTCTTTGTGTGTGGGTGTGTGTGTCTGTGTGTGTGTGTGTGTGTGTGTGTGTGTGTGTGAGTGTATGTGTGTGTATGTGTGTGTGTGTGTGTGTGTGTGTGTGTGTGCTACTTAGTAACTCCCCCGAGACAAATTCTTTAATTCTGCTTATTCTTTCTGTCCTTCCTGTTAAATGTACATAATTTCAAATCCAATTCAGATTATGTGTTAACGGAGTGAGCAGATCTGCTCTCTAAACATTTCAAAGAGACTGTCTTAACAAATCGAGTATAACTCGTTACACCTACATCTCTAGTTACAGTAACATTGTTACATAGGAGAACAAGAGGATGGTTTTCTTTATTTAATTATTGAACGACGATTGGCTACTCGGGCGTCTGGATCGCACTTATTCCCTCCCTCCTTTAGACAGGATTCGAGGAGAAATTAGTTGCGAGACAGCATGCAATTGACAAAGTCACGTGTGAACTGGGGCTAAAGAGAGGCAGATCGAGTGTGACGGGAGAAGAGAGAGATGGGAAAAGTGAGAAGGAGAGCACGTTGGACCATGTTTGACAAAATATGGTTGCTCGAGAGTGGAATGTTCGATTGATGAGGAGGACTAACTACTTACCAAGACAACGTTTCTGTCTCCAAAGTTTGGGACGACGGGACGGAGAAACATGGCCGAAGGTTATCATATAGTTCTACGTATCTGTTCAGAATGTGTCTGTTGTGTTGCCCACCAACCTGATTGTGCAATTGACTGTGAGCTGTAGATGTGTACATAGGCTGCAGTCCTGTTTTGCAAACATTTGATTGTTAAACGTATGTTGTAGTCCAGTAGAAGTTTCGATCTAAAAGCACACCTGTCTTTTGATTTTAGTGAACTGGATTTAATTTCGGTGGGCAATATTGCAGTAGGCTATGTGAAAAATGTTTTAATGGCAACACTCGTCCCAACAAGCGAGAGTTTTTACGGGCGCTTGGAGTATAGCCTATAGCCGATTGATAAAAAGGCACAAGTTACAATGCAACTGTGTGTACAGCATCAGTAGAGTGATCGCCTTTCAGTCAAGTCCGTCCATGATAGGCTATCTCGTTTTAGCCATATGCGACGACATAGTATATTTCACTGTTTTTATTTGCTTGGTCGTTTGTCCGTTTTGTAGCGCCTGAAACGTTATTTGTGCTGCTCTTTTTCAGGAGGGGTGGGAAAAAGTGGAGCGGACTCTGCGACGTCGCCCGAGCAGGTAGAGGAGACAGAGCCTCAGCAAGGCGCTGGCCACTGTAAGTGGTTTAATGTACGAATGGGCTTCGGATTTATATCGATGACCAGTCGCGGAGGAAATCCTGTGGATCCTCCGTTGGATGTATTTGTACACCAAGTAAGTTTGTACCAGCAGCGTAAACAAAACAATATGTTCGTTGCAAGCAAACAGAATATAGTGGCGTTTTTCCCCTCGGTCTCACTGCTTTACCAATCACCCGCTTATCTGTGTTGCCATTTAACCGTGAACGATCATAATGTATTGAATTTACCAAGACTTTAAGTTGGCTATGTAGCCTAGCATAACTTACTCGTCTTCTCAGTCATTTCTTGGTCTCTTTGCGAATCGCCAGTAACACTCCTGATTACCATGCATAACAGCCATATTGTCCTCGAGTTGCCCCCAAATGACCACTGCGAAATCTGAATTGTGATGGAAATGTTGGCGAGGCCTACTCTGTTTTATGTCCCACATCAGAGCTCAGTGAATGATAATGCATTTTAAACAGCTCTATGGCGACAGTTCTTACAACGAGAACTCGATGGTCAGTGTGCGGGTTTTGTTTGCAATCCATTACCAGAATGGAAATTCGATGAGATTTTTCTCATTTGAAGCCCGAATAACAATGTATTGTCCAGGCGGTTAGTGGTTCAGAACTCACGCTAAAGAATGTGGTTTAAGGATCTTTTGCTTCAGAGTTGGATAGGTATGTCCAAATACAACTTCTCGACTAAACAGGACCGCGGATGTCAGAGCACTTAACTCCAAATAATCCTTTTTATCAACCCCGAAGCTCGCTATCACAATTGGTTACGTTTCTTTGCACCTTTATACTGCATAGACAAGGTGCAGAAAAGGCACGTGTTTTGTAGTATCGTACAATCGTTTGAACTCATGACTATAGCTCTCGAGGGAGGAAAGCAATGAACATATAGGTTGTTTCCCCCCTCCGCAGCGAGACATGTGCTTGTAAGCATACAGCGGCCATAGACCCTTGGTAGTGGTGGCTCGGACAAGAATGAACGGCCTAGGTCTAATCTATCACGAGAAAGTGTAGGGTATGATACACAAAAACACCTAAAAGACGAAGCGATGTGGAGAACTGTTACATTAGTGTTGATATATCGACGTGTAGCTTATCAAGCAGAATATGACTGCCTTGATTCTTGTCTGTGGGATTAGCCTTCTGATCTTGCCTTGAGACTTACTACCTATGAGGAACCTGTCAAAATATATGGACATATGCAGTACTCTAAAAAGTAGAGAAGGGCAGTGGGACTTTTTTGTACTGTAAATTTCTTTCTTAATTTGTTGGCTGTCCTTGTGTTCTGTACCACTTAGCAGCCTGTTTAGCTGCTTGACTGAGTGATTTGAGCTTTGGGTTAAATTATCTTTGTGTTCTATTATTTATTGTTATATAATAATAACAACTGGTCATTTGTAACAGTGGTACCTGCTACAGTGTAATTTGGTCTGAAAACCAGCAGCACCAAATTATAGGCCTGCTACTGTCATTGTAACATAGCATTGTTTAATAATAGTACAAGCAGTTGGTTGAGAGATCATCTGTATTTTTTCTGAAGTATTTTCTAAAAAGAACAGGGAACAACAAATTAGCTTTGTCATTTTCATGTTTCATGGCACATGTGTCCCAAATGGTTTTTGTCAAATGCAATTTCCGTTGAAATTTCAGAGAGCTGTGTGTGTGTGTGTCTCATTGCATTGAATAACAGTGAGATTAGAATCTCTCACATTAAAACGCTTATTGTCCACTATGACCTGCTAATCTCTCTCCTGTCCTCTCATATGCCCTTTCCTAATGTTGGGGTGCTGGCAGTGGGTCTGTGTGGATTGTCGTGGATAAATTGCTAATTCTATGTAGGACAGCTGGTCATTGCCTAGAATTCTGGCCCCTCTGTGATCATTGTCGTAAGCATGTTCTTGCATTGTATGTTTCTGTTTGCTTTGGGATAATATTCTGCGTGAAGATCTTAGTATTAGGCTCTCTGTACACTCCTCGCTGTCATAGTATGTGAAGCGTTTGTGATGTAAACATATTTTTAAAAAATTGTGACTTGAACTGTTCAGAACATAGATGTTGGGAGTTTTCTGTGCTGAATATTGTAATGTGTCATAGTTGTGTGCGTAGTTAGAGAATTGAGATGTATGTCAAACAGGTTGTTTTATATTTGGTTAGCATTGATTCTTAAAAAAAAAAAAAAAGAAAAGAAAACATTGTTTGACCCCCAGATAATCTCTTGGCGCTGTCGTTAAGTTTGCTTGTCTTTTGAGCAGAGCCATGGTCTGGAAGTGTGGGGGAGGGTACACTTTGGAGCCATTCTCAGAGGTGATACTCCAAAAACAAAAGAGAGAACTAGTACCTCTGGTGCTTTTCCACCAGGATTCAGATGTTTTGCTGAAAGTGCCAGTTTACTTCCGTTTACTTCCAGATCCTCTTTTGTACGATAACAGCAGCGACTGTTGGAGGTTTGCTGGATGTGGTGATGATTCCTTACATTCTCATGCTGCACTCTGAGTAGGTTTGGTTTTTCTTGGTGCATTGGGAGGTGAGAGTGGGCCCCTGGTAAGATTAACCAGCAGCCCATTTCACCGTTTGGCATGCAGGCCCCACCCTTCCCAGTTAATACCAGGCTTTGTTTCTCTTGCTCATGGGCTTTTTTTTTCCCCCTCTCCTTCAAAAAAAAGACGAAAGGAAAAAAAACTACCTTCTGTTCACGTGACTTCCTCTTGTGAGTCATCCATAGATGCTCAAAATGATCCCCATAGGGAGAAGTAGAAATGCATGAGAATGAGAGGCTACTAATTGCTAGTGCTGACACCATGTTTTTTTGTTTTTTTTTTTAAATTTGTATGCATTTGTTACACAAGTATGTGTTTTGTATGTGTTCAACCTTTAGCACTGTAAAAGCTAAAGAAATGTTCCAAATTGATAGAGCATAGTTTAACCATAAAGTTTTGTCAGTTGTTTAATAGGACAAAATGGACAAATGTTCTATGGTGCTTGGAGAGAATTCTTTGTGGAAGTACAAAGTTTTGTTGTAGTACAATTTGTTTAATATATTTATGGAACAATTTCTAGAAATATCTTGCTTTAAAAACAACAGGGAACTATTACATGCTGTTACTTTAGTGTTAAGTTGATCACAACAGAATGATAATAAACAGTTCACTGATTCATACATCTTACTGAAGTGATAATTGCTTCATTTCTTTCACAGTCTTTAAGAAACTTTTTGTTATGCTTCATTAAACAAAAGCATTTGGTATTTAGTCATTAAGCATAAATAGCCATGTTTGTTTCCACAGATGTATCTTGGATCTTTCTTTTTAACTGGCCACAGTTAACAATAGAAATCAGCATTCACCTAGGGCAGCCATGCAGGCTGCTTTGCATTAACATTTGATCATGAAATCAGGTACATAAATGTGGCTTAATATTTGATTTGTTCAGATAGCTTGTCATATTGCTGTTATGCAAATACAAATACAGCTACTCCAACTACTATCATTACCCTTAATAAAGATGAACAAAAATAATTGTAAAATAAGAAATACCAGTGATGAATTACTGTAATTTCAGTAGGCGAACTGTATTCTAGTTTATCAGTTCTGTGGAATCAACCAAAATCGGTGCCAGTGTTTTCAAATCATTTGTGCACCCTCCCTTTATAAAGATAATGATTTAGTCATTTTCCTGTAAGGCTTTGTGACTTTGAGTAACACACTTGGAGGCAACTTTAACTATCCTTCCATACAAACTCTTTCTAGATTCATCTGTCTGTATGTATAGATTGTGTTCTGTGTTTGCGGATATCTAGCTTCAGGTTTAAATCACAGGTTTTGACTTTATTTCTTGAGGCTGAGAGGGCCATTGCAAAATATGTTTGTTGCTTGTTTTACTATTTTTCTGCGGGAGCTTTCTTTTGCTATTTACTTGTAGATATTGTCTTTGCCAGAAGACCCACTTGCATGTAAGCTTCAGCTTGTTCCAGTTGAAACCAAATTTTTGGTTTAACCAAAATGTTTGGTGTACATCACAATAAAATAATATCGGTTTTTTTTTCACATTTTGAAGCTTTTGATCTCCTTTTGTTTATTTTGTGCAACCTTTTTAGTTCATCTTTATGATAGATACTTTTCTTTCTTTTTTTTTTTTAATCTGTGAATCTTGTGATTTCAAAATAAGTCTAAAAATCTCTTTTTTTTTTCCTCTTTTTTTGCTTGTTTCATTTGGTCTGATTTCTGATCTTTTTCTTTCCCCACGTTTAAGCATGCCCTTTGCTTATTTTTCAGAGAAAGCTCTTCTTTCTGGAACCTCTCTCTTCTCTCTCAACCCTCTCTCCTCCCACTCTCCATCCCACCCCCAACCCAAAATAGGCAAAATGGCTGCCTGTCAGACAACAAGCAGCCCAAGGCTGAAAACAGAGAGACAACCTCAGGATGTCTAACAGTGAGACAAGCCAAAACCCAGATGAGTCTATAGGAAGATATTGGGTGGAATACAAATTCCCATTGTTGGTTGCTCAGTCTGACCTCCATGTTTAGAGGATATTTATTGTGTTATAATATTGGATTTTTCTCTCTTTCTTATTCTTGCCTTGGTGAAAATATGTTGTTGAAATATCAGGACATATTTTTGTCAAAAACATTTGTTCGCTCCACACTGTGAATATTTTCCTGAAGGTTAACCAATTTCAATGATGGAGAATATCCAGCTGCATTTTCTTGTATTTTAAGTTTAAATAGTTTGATTTATTAAACATCCTCATTGAACTCGATGAGTTATTAAGGATGGGGGGGAAAGGATTTCTGTTTTCCCTTGTGTGTGTATGTGTGTTTTCTCACTTCAATATTGGAACATTAAGCATAATTTAATTAATAAGTAGTTGTTATTAGTTAAGTGGATTAGCTACTTCTGAAAACAATATAGTTAATATTATACAAAAATGGCATGTAGTTTCAATCGCACAAATTTACCAAAATGATTCTTCGCATGTATATATTCAACTTGTTCCTGTTACTATTTCATAACTCGATTATCTGTACTTGCACAGTGTCCCTGTATATTTCATGTAACTGTAATGCACAAGTTTTGTACTTTTTAAACTTCTTCAAAAGACTTAAAGAGAGGCTGGACTTTGGCTAGTCTTGGATATATTTATCACTTTATTTATGATGTTGTAATGAGAAACATCACGTTTATTTGCTTATTGTTTGCATTTTGTGAACTGAAACAAAATTGCATTAATGTTAATTTCATACTTTTTTCCTTGATTTGTATGAGGAATTGTAACAGTATCTTTGCCAGATTCCAGGTAATTGATTTTTCAAAATTACGATTTTGAGCTTTGATTTATTAAAGCCATTTCTTTTCACTACAGTTGTCGCCTGATGTATGTCACAATTGTTTTTCATTTTAGAAATTATTTCACATACTTAAGCAAACTGTGCAAAAACTGACACTGATAAACCAAAGTCACCAAAAGGCTACAATTTGGTGTTTAAAAACAGTGATGTGCTCAGTGTTTTGAAAGCGTGGAAATAATTGGCTGTCTCCCTAACTATGTTAAAATCCATGCCATGTCTTGGTCTCTCTCAATTAGGTCTTTCTCACTCCAGTAGGTATTTTGGTTTTCTGACTTCACAACCCCTGGTTCACACGCATTGCGTCCGTATATGTCAGTGCTTGTGTGTATGCGTTTATCTGTTTCAGATATAAATATACAGAGAGGGGGGAGCAGACAGATGTAAAAGGTTGATGAATATTTAAATGTAAAAAAGGGATGTGAAGATTGTGAATGGTTCACTCAGTGTGTCCATTTTCCTTTTTGTTTTTTATGGTGCTGGCATGAATAATTTTCTCAGAAATTCTTCTAAAATGTCATGAAATAGTCTTCTGAAATCTCTTGCGTTACAGGTTGAGTATCCCTTATCCGACATGCCTGGGACCAGAGGCGTTTTCTATTTTGCATTTTTTTCGGATTTTGGAATACAGTATGCATAATGAGATATCTTGGCGCTAGCAGAGCGTCAAAGCCCCACATGAGCAAGTGAGGTCAGGTGTAGAATTTTCCACTCGTGGTGTCATGTTGGCGCTCAAAGTTTCAGATTTTTTACCATTTTGGATTTTCGGATTAGGGATGCTCAACCTGTATTTCTATCTGTTACATATTTATTTATTGTTATTTTTTATTTCTTTCAAAATTGTTTTGGTTAAGAAACAAGATTGTACGCGTTTTCTTCTCTTCTTTTTATGGTATGCTTTGCTGTCCAAGTGATTTGTATATTTTATATATATATAATTTAAGTTGCTTCTTGCAGTTATTAAAAAAAGGGGGAAAAGTGTGCATTCATCCTTTAGATTGTACCTGTATTGGTTTCTAATGTCCACCTTTCCTGTCTTCCCTGCTCCTCCAGAGTAAACTCTTTATGGAAGGCTTCCGCAGCCTGCGGGAGGGAGAGGAGGTGGAGTTCACCTTTAAGAAGTCCTCCAAGGGCCTGGAGTCTTTGTGGGTTACAGGACCTGGAGGTTGTCCTTGCTCAGGCAGTGAGAGGAGACCCAAAGGGAAAACAATACCACAAAAACGAAGACCAAAGGGAGACCGGTGAGTAAGCAACATCTGCCTGAAGTAGTGCAGTAATCAAGCCGTGATACAGCAGGACAGTAAGAGTTATGGGGATGTTGTCTTGGATTGATTAGACCACAAGTATACACAGAGCGCGTAAAGGCTGAGCAGAACAACAGTTAGCAATAATGGCTTGTTTTGAGCCATCATATGCATTTTTGTTCCGTGGATGTGTTGTATATGAGATTTGGAATTAGTAGGTGTCCTGTTTGTCATTTTGGATCTGAATTATGGATGGACTTGTTTAAGCCTTGTTAGTATGGCTGCTTTTCCACTCTGGCAGGTGTGCTTTTGGTCTATGTCTGTTGCCATGGTTTTATCGCAACATTGTATTCGGAAGCTCTTCTCCTTCCTAAATTGCAGGTGCAGCTATTTCTATCTTGGTTTTAAAGCTTGAGTGCTAAAATTAGCGTCATGTTTGGCTATTTTTGTTATAATAAAAGGTTTGAAATACAAAGAGTGACTCATAAAATTTGAAGTATACAGATATAGAAAATAATGCTGTTTTTTGTTTGTTTTTATATACATGAACTTTCTACATGACCCATCATTTCCTAGTCTGTTTCCCCGCTGAGGATTTTTGTTTATTTTTTAATTTTATTTCTTTGTTTTTGCTTATTTATTTATGGTTGTTTTTCATGTAACATTTGTTTCTGTTCTATCCCATATATCCTATACATTTTGGTATTTAGTTACCTTTATAGAACCACATTCCTGTTATGTTTAATAAGTCATCAACAAATTCAGTATTTTTTTGTGTCATGAGTTATAAACGTCACAGTCCTACTATGAAGTATGGAAAAGATTAGTTATCTGTCAGTTTTGTCATTTAACCTCCGTTCCGTTTGCTTAGTAGGAAGGGAAATATCTCTGCAACTGAAATTGCAGGTGTAAAGCACTGATAACGTATGCTGCTGTGAAAAACCACTTATTGATGAGCGTCATTTCCCTTGGTTCTTTTCAAATGACCCGCCTGTGTCTATATGGGCTATACGTTTTCCTCCATTTTCCGATGTTAAGCCACAAGGGAGAAATGACGTGTACGGTCATTTTCATGTTTTGTGCCCGTCGGTAATTATCTGAAGAAATACTTCTTTGGCCTCCATTGCAGACCTAAAACTACAGTAATGTTATATTAAGAACATATATTCACACAAGCATTATTCGCTCATTCATTTACTGCGACTGCACTGTTTCGTCATCGTTCTCTTCCGTTTTACAATGAGGGGCTCGATGGAAGCAGTGGTTTCTTGCTCTTATCTTTCGAAACGATTTTCTACCATCCCCTGGTTTAAGTGGTGTTGTGATGGGGGTTGGGATAAGAGGGAAGTGAGTAAGGGTAATGGTAGGTAGCACGCGAGGCTAACTTAGTCGGATGAAACCCGAATTCCAATGCCCTTCCCCCTTCTCTTGCACGCCCCTAATTGAAGATGCCACCGTGTGGGACCCCCTACAAGCCTCGAGTTCAACCACGCGGAAAAGTTTGTTTCCTTCAACAGCTGATAAATGCTCAAATCCAATCAGCGATACAGTTATTCAAAAAGGATTTATATTTGGTCGACAACTTGTTCAAATTTGCGGTAGATGATGCGTGTGACTACCGTGTAAACTAACTCTCAATAGTATTGTGAACAATGCGAGTTCATAAATTTTAGCAGAAAGTTTTAGCAGAATGTTTAGGCTAATGAATGTATTTATTGTTGGGATGATGTAAGACCTCCGTGATAAGGTGTGTGATTCATGAATATAGGGTCCAACTGTATGGAAGGTGTGTTTTTTGCTGGCTGTCCCTCATCTGCATTCTTTTTGTAAGAGGTAGATTGTCACGTGATAAGGAACGGGTCCTCATTGAGACAGAAGGAAGGGCGTTGAAGGAAGCTGAAATTTTACGCTGGTTTATTAGAATGTCTCAAAATTTCAAAACACGCTTGATTGTCAGATGCACATAAATGATGGACCGATGACAACTGTGTAAAAAATGATCAGGAAATTGTGCTGTTCAGTTTTGACGCAACAACCGTTTTGGATCTTAAGGAATTACTTTTGATTATTAATAACGTTTTTTAACTGATCAAAGTGATTTGTCAGACTGTAATCCAGTGTTCTGTGCAAGACAACTATTAAAATGGATTCGGTTATGATAACCTGTGGTTTACCGACAGTAGTTACCGGTGTACTAACAGTAATTAATAGGGGGGGAGTAATTAATTTGGTGTGAAACTCAGAGACAATGATTCACTATTCTCTCTTTTTAAACCGTCAGATGGTGTGTTTTTTCCTCCGTTGGCATTCTGCACAATATTGTGTTTAACAAGATATGGGCATGTTTAACATAATAAATGAATGGTTCAGCTATGGCCCCCGGGGATGTCACGCATTTTCAAACGGACTGCATTGCTTTGTCCCGTATTGTTGGTCGTTTCCGCTTCGGTGTAGTCCCCCTAGTGATAGAGAACACACGAGACAGGCGCTTTGGGATACAACCAATGTGATACGCTGGCGCTGTCATAATGGCTTGTCCAAAGCGTAAAAAATTTACTGATATGGTCAAGACAAAATGCCATCTTGATTTTCTTTGTATACGGTGCAGTAGGTTTGGTGGGGTGCATTCTCTGATTTTTTTTAACGGACTGTTTTACTAAATTGCACGGGTTAAATTAACGTCAATTATTCGTGGCCAAATACAACTTTGCGGTTTAAAGATGTTGTAAGATAAGATATTGTAACAGTAATAATGCAGGTTTGTGCTAGCTGGTCTTTTATTCCATAAAATTCCTTTTCCTTTCAGAATCTTACAAATCAGTGAGTTAACGATTCACCATCTAGGGTAGGGTAGGCTATTAGGGGAGAAACTGAAGTCATTACTGGGTTAAGTGTGTTTGCATAGCATCCGTGTTCTGACCGTATATTTGATCGTGTATTATAAAATATACTGTGCTCCCACCTAGCGGTAGTTTTTTGTCTCTGTTTCAACTTTCGTTGAGAAATGCAACTGAGGTAAGAATGGTCGCACTTTCAGCTGAGAAGCAACTAATTATCTTTCTTTTGTTCTTTCTAATGTTTTCTCTTCTTCATGTGAAATTGGTGTTGTTCTTCTTCCTCTTGTTTTTCTTTTTAGTAACTTTAGTAGTAAAGTAACTTATTGGTATTTTTCTGTTATTCTTAATATTGTGTGAGATATTAATGTTTTTTTTTTTAAGGGAACATTTTCTTATTGGCATTTACATTGCTAGAATGTTCAGATATTCAGGCTTCGTCAGCATTTCACCAACTGCAGTTAGTCATGTCACAGTGCCTTTTACTAATCAGTTTACAGTTAGAATTGCTCAAGTAATAAATATAGTACTTAGTCAGTGTGCTTTGTTTTTACTCCAAAGCTGCCCTGTCCCCTCTTTGGCTCGATTGCTCTCACTTCGTTGCCTCTTCTGTCCCTCCAAAGTGACTGTCAGATTTCTCTACTTCCACTCATTCAAGCCCCATACTTGCTAGCATAAGACTCTGCGTTTTCATACTCATTTGGACGAAATTTCATATTTCCTGCAAATGTTACCTTTACTACCACAAGGGCTTGAAAGACTCTTGTGATTGTCTTTTAAAGTGAACTTTCAAATTTGTGATCAAACTTTTTATTCTACACCAGGTATTAGCTTGCTGTTAGCATTGTAAGTTTGTAGTACTTTCTAACAGTCTGTCGATTAATTATTTTCTGTGTTATAAAACAATAAACACACACATTGTTCAGTCATAGAGCATATACTGGTACTAAGAACGCTTAATGCAAACGGGACCAAAGTAGACACTGTGTTGTTTTTGTATTTTCTCCTGTTACTCAGAGTGACTCACATTAAAACTCTTATGTGATTGTAGGTGTTATAACTGTGGAGGTCTAGATCATCATGCCAAAGAGTGCAGCCTCCCACCCCAGCCAAAGAAATGTCACTACTGCCAGAGCATGACGCACATGGTGGCTCACTGTCCGCACAGGACACCTATGCTAGCTGCCACTCAGGGAAGATACAGCACTGATCCATATCCCTCTACCTCTGCCCTGGCGCCGTGTCCACATAGCCCAGAAACCGGAGCCAGGACCTCCTACCCTCCCCTGGAGAGTTCTCCGCTCAGCAAATCCTCCAGCTCACCAGATGACTCAGCACCCAAAGAATTTTCTGTTCAGAAGAAGAAAAGAACTTGATACAGTCCTCATCTCCCTTCCTACCCCCTCCAAAAAAATTTTTTTTCTCTCTCCATGCCATCCTGCAACTCTCCTCTTCCTCGTTTATAGTGCTATGCCACTGGCGCTCTGCCACTTTTGGGTGGCACCTCAGCATCTACCTCAGACACTAAGGTGAGGCTCAGAGACCGTCCCCTCTGTTCCTCTCCTGTTCAACTTTAAGAAAGGAATAGTCATTACTGCATTAATTTATGATCTGAATTCATGAACTGATCTGTGAAGAGTTAAAGTAACTTAAACCAAAGTGGACCTCTGTTTCTCAAACGACCAAGAACTTTTTTTTTTTTTTGTCTGTGCGGCTCAGGCAGCGCACGTGAAGGTTTTAGTGAACTGGGACTTTCATAGTCTATGCCCACTTTTTTTTTTTTTTTTTTTAAATGAGATATGAACACAGTCTGATAGTTTATGGAGCGCCTTTGTTTGTGTGGTTGATTAAAGAATCACACATGATGATGTAGCACTGACTAATCAAAATTTCAGGATTAAAAAAAAAAAAAAAAAAAGGATGTTAGCGATTTGGCATACTCAGTTGGATTTTTGCCCTAAGGAGCTCCATGGCTTTCTCTCCACACAGCCTGAATCTGCATTCCTCACAAGCACATCAGACGTCCAGAGATGTCACCCTCAAAACAGCCATATACCAAATTATCCACTGTGACTTAAGCATTCTGCTGCATAATCATCAAATGTACACATACTCTTGTTCCAAACATAGCCAGTATGTGTTTGAAGTACAAGTATAAGAGCTTGAAAGACTAAGACTTATGGAGAAATGTTTTGATGTACAGTTGATAGCTACGATATCAAATAGTCGTCGAATGTTTCGAAAGAAAGAGCAGTTGTGTTGACGGGATTAGGAATAACTATTTTGTTATTGTTTACATTAACATTACCAAGATGGCTCGAAATTCATAGGTATTACACCACACCATTTCAGTTCTGCCACATGGATATTTAACAAATGGAAAAATAGTGAAATAAACTAGCATAGTCAGGTTTTTATCGTGTCTCAAGTAGATAACATAGAATTTTTATTTTGGTTTATATCAGCTCAACACATACCGTACCAATCGCCCATACAACACATCTCAGCTTCAAGGATAAACATTAAGCTTTTTTTTTTTTTTTTTTAAGAGCATGGGGACAATGATGTTATATATCCATCAACAGGAATGTGTAATATAACAGCTTGGCTATGACGGTGTTGAATGTCTTAAGGTCTCCTCACGGTATCCGAGGATGAATCACTTTTTGTATACACTAACGAATACAATTCATTTTTTTTTAAAATGACGTTGTGGTGATAATCATCAAGTGTTATTTCAAAGATTTATCGTGCTCTAGACAATATATATATATATATAAAAAAAAACCTGGGCAAACATTTCTACTTTATAAATGCAGATATTGAATGTGTTGAAAGGATGTGGGTGTGTGTCTATGTGCGCATGCGCGTGTTGGCACGCATTTGCCTACACACTTCTTGTATGTTCGCGAGCAACTAAACTCAAACTGTAGCACAAACCAAACCCATAGCAGGATGTGCACGACTGTAATCTAAAAGAACGGATGTATTCTCAGGGAACAGTGTGCAGGGAATTTACCAAAAAAGTGTTTTTAAAACACAATTTTACTGTTAAACTGTATTATATCTAGATGGGCATTTGTGTTTACCTCCTCTGAATAGTATGTGGCATTTCATTTTCTGACCTGGACAGAGATGGAAAGTGTTGTATCCCTATGTTCATTGTGAAGTGATCGCCACCTGGTGGCCAGGGGACATAACGTGTTTTAAACCAATTTTACTCTGTTTTTCTGTTTACAGTAACGCCTACCTCATGATTTTATTTGCCAGTTATTCTGCTGAATCATTCACAGAACAGGATAGGAGAGCCTTAGATTGGCGTTCCGTGCTGCTTTCTTCAAAGTGTACGACTAGATCCCTGCTCGAACTTGCGGATTTGAGGAGATTGTTCAAGAGGCCTTAGATGGCACCCACTGTGATATAGAATCACTGTTCCTTATCCTACCCTGTCACACCTCATTACAGATCTATAAATCAGTCTTCAGTGGCAATGACGAAATTCTAAACTAGACTTTTTTTGAGTTCTCCGTGATTTTATTCCAAGTGTCCACACATTGTAGTCGTCATCATGAATGACGCAGAAAATGCCACTGAGTGCAGTTCCCAGTTCTCCCATTGTGCCTCATAAAATTCTCTATACAGCCACATGCATCTCCAGTCATTATATACGAATACCCCCACTAGCAGAGAACAAATAAACACACACACACCTACACAGCACTATGGCTACCTCATGTCTTAAAACTTGTCTGTGATGATGTCCACTGGATATGTAGTGTTTTGAAAGAAAGTCTTCATCAATGCACTTAGAAAGGTGGAGATATGGGTGTTAACACTGGGGAGCCTGCCCTTTAGCAGTCAATGTAACAAATCTGGAAAAAATAATAATAATAATTAAAAAGAAATCTTTACTGATATCTGTGTAAGTTTAAAAGAAGCACTGATTAGCTCTCTCTCTTTTATTTTGTATTTACCGTTATGTTTTGTTTTGTTTTGTCCCTTTTTGTACTTGTAAAAACATGGATTTTATGAGATCTTCAAATCTGATTGAAATAAAATCTATATTCATATTTTATCTTGTTGTACAAATCCTACTTTATACTCCTGTGTGTAGGTTCTGTAGTTTAGTTTAGTAGTTTAGTTTCTGTCAAATCATACCTGGTCACCTCAATACCACATACCTAGTCATACACTATCAGCTGAACATTGCATCTCATTGTGTGTAAAAATGACAGACACCTTAGAAACCTCAACCCCGCTGATTATTTTTTTATAAATCACTTAACATTGGTGTCTTACTCGTTGGAATGTTACTCTGTGCTGTGGGAAGACAAAAAGAGGGGGGGGGAAAAACAAACATAAAATTTCTTATTTATTTTTTTTCAAATGTGTCACTAATGTGCTAGACTACAGAAATAGAAAAGTGATCCCAAACATCTGTGTTCAACATGCTTTAGTAATAACATATTCTCATTTTCTGTATTTGAATCAAACAGCAAAAAAAAAACCATTCATACACTAAATACCACATCACAAAATTATACATATAATGTTCGGCCTCAGTTAAACTTGTGTCATTTGAGAGAGTATTTTTTTTATCAACATTTTCACAGCATATGCCTTACATCCATGTTAACATCGTGTCAACGTCGGGCCACAGAAACCACAGTCAGCGAAATATTAGTTTTATGGACTTTTTGCTTACTCTCATATGAACAGAGGAAATGAATTTTTGAATCAGCTGTCCGAGTACATGAAGAACCAAAGCCCAGACAACAGCAGGAATGACACTTCCGCAGTACGTAAAGCAGTCTCGTATAAATATAGATCACTCTTTCGATGCAACAAGGCCAAGAAAGGTGTAATAACTTAGAAGGCAAATTCGTTGTAATATGTGATAAAAGGTTTGCGTCACTGTCCATAAACAGACCGAATGTATGGAAATGTTTTCAATTTGATCCAATTTTTTTGTTTAACCATTAAACCAAAGCCAGAAACTGTAGTTCAACTAAACAATATTTAGAAAAGACCAAATGAGATGTGATCATGTTTTCCTGAAATAAAGCTATTGCAGTGTTTTTTTAATGGTTAATTTTATCCAAAATTACCACATTTTCACATTTTCCTAAGGAAAATATAACCTCAAGTGCAGGTAAAAATCAGTACCACTACCATAATCTAAGGGTTCCAAAATCCATAACTAAGAGTGTATTGTACCAACTGTTTATAAAGATCAACACTGCAAATGTGTATAAAACAGTTAACGTCCATGTGATGTCATTCTCTCACTACACTTCCTCTGGGGTTGTCTTAGGGGCATGCTTTTCGTTTACGGCGGAGTCAGACACAAAAACGTCATCTTCCAATCCTTCTTCAATTGGCTTCATAGTCGCGGATGGCTTGGTCAAGGGGGATTTTTCTGAAAACAAGAAAGTATCTCTTAGACAACGTGCTACTGTGTGTAACTGAAGTCATACCATTATATTTGAAATTAGCTGCTTTTTCAGATGATTTCAGACTTTTCCACATACCTCTGATACAGTTAGATCAATGTGGATAATTTTGCAGAGCATTACAGCACTTCTAAGATATTTATAACGGATTAACAGTATTATTCTGTGTCAAAGATATGTGGTTTGATCTACTGTAATATCACAGGTCTGTGAAAATACCTGAAAAATTTGGATTTTAGCAGACAGTTCACTACTGTAAAGCTGTGAACCATATGTGATCTCAGTTGTGTTTGAAGAGATCGAGGTTTGAGATTGTGATTAAGATGTTGAAAAGCTCGGTTTGAAAGGACGTTCACGCCAGAGTTACATGGAAATGAGATTATGACACTGGTGGACATTTATCTTCATGTTCTTTTTAAACTCTAGCCTTTTTACAGAGTTAATGGTGAAATCCAACACAGGTCAGGTTACCAGAGGTCACTCATCTAAAATCAGGCCAACTACAGGGGGGAGAGTTAGGGTTTACAGGGTTGACTCTTTAGGATGTATTATTCAGGATTTGAGTTACAGATGTAAATATAAACCAGGTTCAAAGGAGGAGATGGGGGGTTGGGGGATGGGGTGTGTGGGGGGGGGGGGGGGGGGGGGGGGGGGGTGAGAGAAAATAAACCATCTTACACCCCCTTCAAGGTAAGGCCCGATCTGAAGTCATAGCTAGAGGGGAACAGGAGGAAATGATGTCAGCGAAACACTTACAAAACATTTTAAGAGTTTTGAACACAAGGATATGAGTACTTCTCGAAGATTTAGTAATGCCACGCTTCATTGGATCGGAATTCACTGGTTGGGAATGGAGGGAGTGAGATAACCTGAATGGCTAAACGATTAGGGAGGCTTGGAGTCACATATCATTGGTCTGTATCCTGCTCATTGTTTTTACCTATGTTCAGTAGTACAGGTGGAGAAATGGTGAGTGAGATGGAAAGAAAAAGCAAGGTGATGAAGGGGGCAGAAGTGAACCGAGATAAATGTTTTGGTTTGGGTAAGTTTTCCACGGATATAAACATGGGAATGCTAAAAACACAACACCAAAGATTAGCAACCTACCATCTGAAGAGCAGCACAATTTTAAGACTTTATTCAAGCCCAAATTTTAACTGTCCTAAATATAAAGGAGCTCAATGTGCTTTTTCTGAGCTGAATCAGATGTGTCTGTTTTAGGCAGGAACATAAGCCTATAGACCCTGTACCTGTTAATCCCTGTAGGACACACTGAGACCCATGAGGTTAAATCTGGCATTACGGTAATGATAAGTGAGTTTGGCCAGATGGTCGGGATGGCAGCGAGACTTACGGAGCGAAGAGCCTCCGGGACCTCCTCGCAAAATCTGGTTTAACACGTCATCCGTGTCACTAGTACTGGCCATGCTGTTTCTCATCTGCATCATGGAGAGCTGGGAGCAAAGGCTTGGCTGACGGTCCATCTTCTTCACAGCCTGAGAATTCATCGTAATAATCAGCATCATGGTCGCTGTCGTCGTCGTCATAATGGTCGTCATCATATTTATCATCATCATCATCATCATCATATATCATGCATATAGCCCACCTTCATTCACTTCATTTATGGTATGTGAGGTTTTTAAGGTGTAGCATTTCATTCATCCCAACAGAATCTGTCAGCAAGTACTGGAATCATGGAATCATTAAACTCACCTTGTCACTGAGAGTGGGGTCGTTGAGTGAGTACAGTTTGTTGGTGATGTCTTTTCCAATGAGGTACCTGAACACTTCATTCAGGAAAGAGTCAGACTCCAGGAAATACGTCAGTCTCTCTCTAGACCAGCACAGGAACTTGCAGTTCTCCTCAGCAGTGATTGTGACCTGTCAATATACAATTCCATATCATATACCAAGCTTAACATTGCTATATAAATTTAGCATTTTGAAGCTGTATGTCAACACATTACATTCACTTGTCATCAATCATTTCCTTTTGAGGGTTCACCTGGAATTTCTCTCCCCTGTTCATCTGAGTGGATCTAAACTCTGGTGAGTCGATGAAGGCATTGGTGTAGATATTGTGGAGGAAGTGGCCACGATAAGATACTCTCATTCTGTTAAAAAACACATAAATTTGATCAGCTGAGCCAAACAAATGGAAATATGATGACTTCACACTACAACAACCATGAATCAGAGCTTCTGTTGTTTCAAAAATCCATAGAAAGTGAAAGCGAGGGTTACGTTTCCTGTGAGGTACGTACTTCCCTTTGAGAAGAATGCTGAGTCGCTCGTCCACTGAGGTCTTATCCTCAGCTGCGTACACTTGACCTTTTTTCAAGGTTTGGATGGTGCAGAACTGACCAGTCAGCCTCTGGAACAGAGCTTCTCGCACATGAAGCGGCTCAAACATCCGTTTATACACCGATTTAAGCTCTCTGTCAATCTTAATCTGAAACGAAATACAACCATGTTCATAGTCTCCATACAGAGCGGACTCATCTCCAGAGAGGTTTTTTTTCTGACATCCTTTAATCAAAAGGGTCTTGCATTATTAAAAGACAAGGGTAGCTCAGCTGAAAAGTTGTGTTATGTAATGCAATAAAAAAAATTATACGTTCAAAATGAAAAAAAAAACAGGTTCTCACAGCGAGGCAATTGACATTGTTCTTTGTTTTGTGTTATCATATGTTACTGACCATACCAGAATGCACAGATAAACTTTTCTTAAAACTTATATTCCTGTTCACTTCAGTGGGTAGGCATATTTCCACAGCTTCCAAACATCAAATTTGAGGACAGAGAGTCCAGAATAGTTTCTCAAGGTGAGAGCAGGAGGAGAGAAGCAGTTGTTCTATGCTTAGGAGAGCAGCAGTCTCATTGTGTCAGTCTGTTTTGCTGTTATAGGACAAAGCAAATAACCTTTCACTGTATGTATTTTAAGAAGCTCCTCACAGCAACCAAATAAGCCTAATAACACCACCCACCCACAAGAAAGTATCTAAAAACAGAATTTGGAAGTGCAAAGATTTGCTAGTGCACAAAGCAAATATATTCATCACATATCAGCGGCAAGGCAGCCTCTAGTTAAATTAAACCATGTCTTTATGAAAAGATTTGATCTATTCTTGAATTGTTTTTATCAAAAGTATAACTCACTGGTCTGCGTTTGTACAGTAAGTAGAAAAAGTGCATAAAGTTGACCACGAGGAAGACCACGTTCCAGATCATGATATCCAGAGTGCATCTGTACAAAGTAGCCCAGGCAATGAAGAGGCAACACCCTGCAATGAATTAGACAGAGGTTGTATAGCATGGCATAGCTTTTGATACATCAAGTCTCTATTGTAAAAACTGAACTGTGCCGTCAGATATGTAATTATTCAGTATACCTTAGACAGTGCAATCCAACTAACTCAAATGAACATACTGTTTTCAGGAGAATCAGACTAAGTGTTGCAGTGATATCTGGATGTCAGATGTTGTGACCAGCTAATCATATCCTTGCATTTATTACATGTTCAGTGGTGGGGGTTTTTTATGTCTTGGATTTGTTCAATAGTAATGTTAGCGCAAATACATAGAGCTCCTCCCCCTTTGGGTTTGTTCAAAGGACACATTAACAAATCATGAACTGTTCAACATCCCAAACGCTGGTCTCATTATTGGTCAGCAGGGGGCACCGGTGGCTCACCTGTCATCAGCATGAGTCGGAGTAGGATCATATGCAGGCCCAGAGTGGTGGGAATAAGCAGGCCAAGAGCGATACTCAGGTTGCCGAGGTGGAAGAGCAGATGATGGGCTTCTTCCCATTCCTGACATGAAGTGACGTTTGATACAAACTCCGAACCATTAGAAACCGATGCCACGCTTGACAATATTGGTGCCATGGTGGTGTAATACAGTGTAGACATGTCTGGGGTGGACGTGGACATCTCTAGGCTAAATGTGCTAAACTGAAAAGAAACGAGGAAGAAAGGAAGATGGGGGAAGAGAAACGTCAGGAGAGAGCATGTTATCAGACGTCCCTTGCCACTGTTTCGTTTTATCGAGAAAAATGGTACTAATCCCTCTTTAACATAAGGTCACCCCGACAACCAAATACACACTGGCACCCAGTTCCTTACGTAGGACTTTCATGTAGTCGCATGCACTGCTCGCATAGAGTACTATTGTCAAATATTTATAATTCTATTCTTTACAAACAGGTAAACAGAATGACATAATGTGTGTGCATACAAAAGTTTGTCATGTTGTGTGGGCATGCAAACATACAATCATTTGCCGAAACAAATAGTAAATTTAAACAGTGAAATTAACTTTGAAAAACTGACGCAAAGTGGAGGGCAGCCTATACAATACATTTTTAAATAAGAGCATTTGCATTTTTGCATAATAACCAAAGGAGAAAAATATGCTAATTTGACTGCCGTAGTCCAGCTTATATCAAATCTACGTGTTTACATTTACATTTTATAGACAACATGTGCATGTGTCGTATGACAAAATACACGATATCTTGCTCAATCACGAAGTGCTTTTTGTTTGAAAAATGAAAGTGACCCATAACAGTGATGGCACAACAGCCAATAAATGTGATCTCCTTTGAAAAAAAAAGAAAAAAAAAAAGATCATCCGTGATCTGACCAGCAAGTTAACCTCGTACAGACAACGCCAATTTTCCAGTCCAACCAAGCAACAACCTCTTTTAAACTCCTATTGGCTGAAGTCCAGTAAATAAAATAAACACATATTCTACTTACCAATACAATAAAGGGCAAAAATCAAATAATTTGCTGCGTCAGACGGAATAAGGAAAAGGAAACAATGAGCTCGAATAGTGGAGCTATAAATGTTAGTCCGAGCAAGCTGGGGTGCTGCACAGTGTGAGTAGCGCATTCCAGGGAGCTGACAGGCATTGACTAAAATGGGCAATAGCAGAAGGGACACTCGTCAACGCCGCCTCGCATCTGCGCACTTGCAGACACTATGCACCCCACAAGAGGGAGACAACTGCTTGGTGAAGTAACATTTGAAATTTAAGATTTTCAAATTATTGTTTAAATTAGTAAGAATCCTGATGCAAGAAGCCAGACCCAACTATCAATTTTTCAGGAAGACTTTAAAGCCAGACCCAACTATCAGTTTTTCAGGAAGACTTTAAAGTATCATTTTACAGTCAAAATTCATAGCTTTTTATCACCTGCTCGATTCTCTCAGTCTATCCATCTCATATTATGAAAAAGATTTAAAGGGATATAAACTGAAATAGAGATCGCTGTGGTCGTCTAACATGAGTTTGCAATTATGTATGACTATCCTTCCTGTCACAGGCAAAATGGTTAACCATTTCACCACCGATAAACAAGAGCTGGCAGGCAACACACACACGCGTAGAAAATGTACGAATATATTAGCATTGATATTGTATTGTATAGACCAATAACAATACATTTTATGATCACATTCAATAACATATTGAGACGGATTGTCTGACACACTTCTTGATTTATTCTATTCACTGTTATGGTTGTATGAGTTATTTAACGTGTGAATATTAAAATATCCCTGTACTACACACTGCTATGCTGTCAAAGCATTGATTATTAAAATACTCCTCAGTCAGCATTCTTTACCTTGGAAAAATGTCATATCTACGCAACAATGTGCATTTTTGTAAGATGTAACGACGTCATTGACACTACTTTTAATATGATTTAAGATCTCTAGGATATTAAAAATTGCTTCCACATGCTTAGGTAGGTTATCTGGTGGACTGTTTAGCAATTCAGAGAGCTTACTTCCTACATTTGTATCAGTGGTTAAGCTTACTGAAATGTAGACGAAGTGAATACGAGCAAATGGCACGTCCATATTCTGTTTTGATTAGAAACATTTTGACAGCAGCATGTTATAGTTACAATTTTATTTTTAAACGCGTGTAATACGGGCTTTTGGTCACAATTATTTACAGTTCACCCGTTTGAACTGTGGATGTGATTACAGTCCAACTACTATGACAGCCATAGTTTTTACCTGATCTGTATATCTGAACACATATATTTATTTTCAACGTATTTTAACACTTATTTTAAAAGCACTCAACATAAACACAGGCACTTTTTGATACGCTAATATTGTTGACACTTATGGCTATTATTGTTCTGTTGTCGTAAATAGACATACAAACTATATTACGCTAACAGATATTTGTTTGGGATCCACGTGAGGATCAGCACCGTGGTCAGCGACCTTAACAAAAGGAATACAGCACCTGCAAATTCTCCAAGCTCGATGCAGTTCTTTGCTCTTTGTAGGAGTCACAACGCTTACCCCAACCATGAACTTAACATTGCTGGAGAAAAGGTTTTAAAAGCCGAACCAAATGATAGATGGGACAGAGAGCAAGCTGGCATTTAAATAAAAGAACCACAAATAATGAATACTCGTACAAAAGCATGAGAGTCCAAACAAATCAAAGCCAGTATTATCTGGGGGCTTCGTTAAAGTTTTTTAATAGAATTGGAATATTGGTTTAATGGAGTTACAGGAATATTGGTTTAATGGGGTTACATAACAACTCAGTCCATTTTCTACAAGATTTCTATGAAGATTTATCTCAGTGAAAGGCTTATTCCAGTATTAAGACAAAATGACCGTAACTCAGTAAGACTTTCAGAAAAAAAGTACAGTGGCAAAAGAGAGCGGTAGGGAGGGCAGCAAGCTGGAGAAATGGTTATAATGAAATTAAACATTAAGTTAGATAGTAGCCTACAGAGAGTCGAAATCGTGGCTACAGAATATAAAATAAGGTTAAACAAACAAAATTATGACATTTTAAAGAATAAATTATTAATCCAATGCATTTTAAACTCAATGAACTGGCGTAGGAAAACAATTTTTTTAGAAAAAAAACGTCCCTCGATTTAGTGTTCAGGTTCACTTTGATGCTTCTTGGTTGTAGCGTTCTGGCGCTGGACACGCCGAGGTGCATCTGTCTTTTCTAATTCTGGCCCCGGCACGTGACAGAAGCTTGGTAATCGGAGATCATATCGGAACCCACGGCTGTCGAAAGCTTTGTCGTTCAGAGAGTACAACTTGTCTGCGATATCATTGCGTACAACCAGTGCAAAGATCTTTGCAATGTAGCGGTGTTTAGCAAACAGCAGATACAGTTTCTTGCGCCTCCACGCAATGTATTTACAGCGGTTATCTGCTCTCAGTGTTACCTGAAATCACAAATGAAAGAAATTAATTAAATTAATTTACCAAGAATAAAAAAGTGACAAACATGTTTTAGAGTAGCCTATATCCAAAAGATACCAAACCTGAAAAACTCCTTCTTCCGCCGGCCTGAGTGAATCCCACTCGGGCGAATCGAGGAACTGGAAAGGGTATATATAGTGCAAAAACTCTCCGTTTACTGTAACTCGAATCCTGTTGAAGGAAGTGAACCACATACGATAAAATATAGCCACCTTCACATAAACAAACACACAGGGACCACTGCTATAAATTGCTATTCATAAATACCTGCCGGACAGTAGAACGGACAGCTTGTCGATGGGGGTTTTGCCTTCCATTGCGAAGTAATGGTCCTTCTCAATGGTGTGGATATCCCCCTCACAACAGGCGACAATCTTACCAAACTGAGTAAGTGATACTCCCAGCCTTTGAAACATAGAGCTATAGAGATCTTGGAATTCCTTTTCAAATGTGACACTACGAAGCCGATAGGCAACATGAACAATCTGAGCCACACAAATCGCGAAAAGCGCAAAAGTCCATGAAAAAGTATCAGTAGTACAGGGGTCTGACCATGCCCAGATTGACGAGCAAAAGAAACCAAGTGCCAAAAATGTAAACATGTAAATAAGTCCATAGAAACCACTACCGCCCATATATCCCAAAACCAGGAAAATATGGGCGAGATGAAAGACGGACCCCTCCGGGTTTTCCCTCCATTCAGCGCAAACTGGGTGCTCGAGCGGCTGTGCATTCCCGGTCATGTTAGTTGTCTCAAAATGATTCGGTGGCTCCATGGTCGAAAAGGTTTAGACTACTTGGCGCTGTGAGTCAGACACACACTTCAGCAGAGACTACTGACAACTACAACATGAATTTCACATGCTGTCTACAAAACTTTATTTCTTTGGTGACTTTCGGCATAATCAAAGTTATTGGAAGCAAACTACATGACATGTCTTCCAACCGAAAATGCTGTTACCGTGGTCTCATTTTTGTCTTCTCTTAAAATATGATCTGGGGTGTTTCTGCTGTCTGCTAGGTCCTGGTGTCCGACAGCACATCCTTGAACCATGAGTGGAAAACCCCCACATCAAAAGTATAACAGGACTGTCTGACCAGCTGACCATGATGTCTAAGGTGTTGAATAGACGACAGACAAAGGAATGTTTTAGCAAAGCATTTGATCAAGGATTTGAGAAATTATGATCTTGAAACGACTGGAACAACCCCAGGCTTCAGCACAGTCTCTTTGCCCAAACACGTCCCTGACTTAAGGCTGCTGAAATTGAAAGAGTTGCTCATCTGGTTCCTCTGGAGGAAGATGTCATGGTGAATATAAACGACAGGAGAGCTCAGTGCGCGAAAAAATGTTAGCGCTAATGAGGCATGTGTGTGTGTGCGTGCGCGCACTCATACGCGCACACGAGTGTGTGCCACCCAGCGCCAGTACTCTTCTCTCTGAGATATTAATCAGTGCCTTTGTCCTCTGGCAGAGAGCAGTGGTCTTTCTGGACTAAAATAACTCCAGGTTTCCCCTTGTGAGTTACCTAGCTGATGAAGGTGACTTTGAAATGCACTAGGTTTTAGGGGAAAACTCTACCTGTGTGAAAGATTGAGGACAGGTATTCATATTCTTTCTGGAGGTCCAAAAAAAATAAGACCTACATCTCTGAGAGTCTGTAACATTCCCTCTTTGGAGACCTTATCAGCAGGCTGCATGTTCTTACATCTGCAGTCCTTACAGAATCACAATGTACTCATACATTTTTTAAAACTGTAAAAGATTTTTCAAAAGTAAATATATGAAACATTTTTTTACCATCAGTATTGTAAGGCTTCTGTTTGGTTGTCCTGGACACCATCACTACAGCTTTACAGGGCTATCAGACACCAAACACATCTATATATAGAACCAGACCCCAGTAGGCAGTTAATGTGTGTTTGCGAGAGGTTGAATGTCCAAGTGCGTGTGCGTGTATGTGTGTGTGTGTATTAGCAAGTGAGATAGAGAGAGTATTGTATGTATGAATCTGCTTGGATACATTTTATGTTTTACACTGAAGATTAATTTTAGATGTACTGGTATATCATTCAGTCAGTCACCTCCACCAGAGTGAACAGAGGACACAGTTAATGTTGCTTCAAGACTTGAACATTTTCAACACAAGTACACTAATTGAGTCTGCATGGTTATGAATATCATTACCTGAGACAACGTGTGTCCACACATGTTCTTGTCACTGTGGCTATGTGTGTACGTGTGGATGTTTCTCCTGCTCTCTGGCAGATGGTAGACTTTCTTTCTCATGAATCTCATTTTAGGTGTGCATGACTGAGAGACAGCCGGCGCTGTCCGAAAGGGACCAAGCAAGAGGAGAAAAAAGCAAAAACAAATGAAAGCTGTCAATACACAGGGATCCTTCTACACTCATAAAATGCAAAGTACATTTTACAAAACACTGCAGATATTTTTGTAGATGGCTTCCTGGTTCAGTTACACTGTTACTCGTTAATTACAAACCTGATTTCATGGCCACTTTAATAGCAATACACCCCTGATATTTTCATTAAAAACATATGCAAACGTGACTTGAAAGGAGGAAGAGGTGGACACATATAAGTTACAAAATATTTCTCTTCAGGGCAAGTTCACTGATTATAAGTCACAGTAAAACTGAGGAAAATTGGCAAAACAATGAAAACCACATAACTAATAGACATAGCTGTACTACTCAAATCGCTTTCACTGTAGGGAATGTACAAGGTGAGCTTAATGATTTCTTCATTATGAATCAAAGTGGGTGGGGATTTGGGCATGCTTATTTGACTGACCCCCATCCTCACAGCACTGATGGTCTCCGGCAGCATGCATACCAATGAGGCGAGACTGATTTCAGGAGGAAAACACTTGAGTTCTCTGTTTCCACAGACGTGCTATGACAAGCAAACAGCAGCGTGTTAAGGGAGAGGAGGACTCCCACACACAGGTACAGAAATGAACACGTGAATGATGAGAGTAGGGTCGTATTTCAAGGTGGGGCTTGGGGGTGGAATGGGTTATGAGCTCACATTTTAGAGACATGGTTTAACAAGGCACAGTTGTGTGACAGTGATATAAAATAAAGGACAACCCCAGAGCTGCCCTCCCTTCATACATATATCTCTGTTTTCTTTGTGTTTGGGTGACAGGTAAGGTCAATTTATCACACACCATCAAAGCAAAGGAAGAGTATAATAGTTTACAAAAACAGCACACAGTTTGGCTCCACATGTGTTCTTACCTTCGAAATATTCAGGCCACAAATACAAACATTTCAACACAGCTATTGTCATCATTAACATAACGAAAGTTTTCTTGTTAGCTTCTTGTTAGCATCTACAAACAAAACAGCATACAGCATCAATACCGTATAAATACAAATGCAAGAATAGAGAGAGACTGGTGCTCGTAAGTTGAACAAAAATAAAACACCAATTCAATTTTAGAAAATGACTGTAACGGGTCACACACACACACACACACACACATACACATTCCAGTCTCATTTCCTGTATTCTCTTGTCTCTGCACAGAAAGTCTGACAATCATCATTATCATGATCTGCAGTGTGGCCAGCACGGCAGAGAATGAGTCAAGGCTATCTGTGTCACATATTATAGGGAAGGGGGAAATGAGAGGGTTATTGTAGGGGGAGAGAAAAAAAAGAGAAGAAGACAGCCACATCTAACAAAAGGGAATACGGAAAACAAACTCCCTCCTCCTTTCAGTCCTCACAAATAATGAGAATGAAACGGGTGGATGATTTTTATCTGACCTTTTCTCTCTGTTTGCTCAGGAGACATTTCCTCTTCCAGATGAACTGATTTTTTCATTTTTTTCTCTTTTTTTTTCTTTTAGAAAAAGGAAAGGAAAAGGTTGGAGGAGAGACAACATGTATTGTCACCAGCACCCCCCATTCACTCCGGGGTAGAGATGAGTCTCAAGTGCAATGACCTTAGCAGGGAGCTATGAATTAGCATAATACATAAGACACATAAACACGGACTTAAACACAGAGGGAACGTATGCAAGAATGCAAATGAACACACATAAACCACTCTAAATGGCTTGAAAAACTCACTCTCTCAGTCCAAGCATCATGAATTAAAGAGCCCCATCAGCCTCCAGTATACACGCAGACAGAATGACAGACCATGGAATCCACTGCATGTGTGGTACCAATGTAAACACGTTTCTGTCTTATTTCTCACAGATCATATCAAATGTTACTGCCAGAGAAGCACAGGAGTAGAAGCAACATCTACAACATGTATAAAACTATACTAACATAATGTAAGTCTATCTTGACTTTTATATTGAGGGGAAAAGTTCAAGAGGTCATTTATGTAAGGCTAAGACCAATAAACAAACAAAAAATAATTTAACAGTTAAAACAGCATTGCAGTGTGAAACCGGCTGCGCTGTCGGCATCACTGGTTTTCATTTGCTGCTACATGAAAAACACAGGCTCTTCAATTCCCACATGCTTACTTAGCTCATCACATAAACATTTCCTTAAGTGGCGGGAGAAGATAACCTTGGTTTACTTTGGTTTGAATTAATGAAGTGGGTAGCCCACTTCAATCATCATTAAGACACACTCTAATGAATGCAGACAGAATCAGACATGCATATCAAATTCGTAGAGGGCCTTAGTCACAGACACTTTCAAAGGACAGCGGGGGTGGTCTGCACTCTGAATATAACTGTGTGTGTATTTATGTGTGTGACGAATCAAAGTGAATAAGGGCCACTCATTGCCATCCTAATAATCACTCCTGAACCGCAGTGGCACACAGGCAAACAGACAAGACATATGCTCATCACCCAGGACTCCTGATCAAGGGTACGAAGGGCTTGCCACTTCAGAAAATGGCCTCTCCTCAGAAATCACAGGTGACATAATGTACAGTATTTAACAACTACGTTTTTTCCCCTCGATGTTTATTTCACACTTACATTCAGGCAGAATTCCAAAATCAGCTTAAATGTTTTCTGTGTATAGAGTGCCACCTTGAGGTCAAAGTTAAAACTGCTGCTTATGAGCTAAACTCAAAAATTACAGGGTAAATAAAAAAGAAAGAGTTTTTAAATTCATTTGAAAAACAGCTTCTCTTGTTTTAATATCTCTGAGATTAAAACCTTGCTTATTTTACATCCCACCCCCTAAACAAAGGTACCCCAGACATATACAACAAATGACCACAATATATTTCAAAGAAATTGATTTTATTTTAAATAACATTCTAGATACACACTGATATGGATTTTCACTGCTTGACTTAAAGGATCTTTTAAAGAAAAGTATTGTGAAGTTTTTAACAATACAATACACACTGAAAAACCAACACATCCAAAATTCATTGAAAGTCAGTGAAAAGAAACATAGGTGTGCTGTAGTATAAATGAAGGTAGTGACATGGACAATGACAGTGACATGGTAATAGTAGATCATTCTAGAAGTATTGGAGTGTGGTCTAAAATTAAGCAACAACAGCTACCAGGTTCAAGAGTCTAATGGTCATCATTATCTGTTCTCTTAGAATCTTGACAGAATAAAAAGTGTCTTGCATCAATAATTACATATTAACTAAAAACACAATCATATCAATTTTATAGCATTTGCAGTGCACATGTATGGCACTGCAAATTTTATTCATTTTTTAATGGTGAAATGTGATTTAGGGTTTTTAAAGCTACAAATAAGCTCTTATGCCAGGTGATCATGGATGGAATGTGAAGATAAAATCTACCGTCAACACACACACACGCGCGCACACACACGCGATTTCTTTCTCTCGGTGACACACACAAGTCATGTGACTTGCTAACTTTTTGCATAATTATCGTGATGAGCCTCTACTTCATGGATATTGTACTGTTGTGCATGCAGTTTTTGTAGCAGTTTAATGTTGTCTTAAATTGTTGTTCTTATGCCTTATGTCTTTATGTTGTCTTTAACTGTCGTCCTTAAGCCATACATTTTGTAAATCATTTTTGGAGAACACATCTAATTGCTATGTTCATTCCATAAAGTCATGACAGTATGCACACACACACACACACACACACACACACACACACACAGTCATTAAAGTAAATCCCATTTTCCTCACTGTTATGCACATTTTAATCGACTCATTTGATAGCTTGCCAAATAATTATGGCAAAGACAGTCAACACCAGGGTCAGAACAAGGGCCAAGATGCACATCCTCTTGCGGGATTTCCTCTATAAAGAATGAGACATGTTATCTTGTAAAACGCAAAAAAAAAATGTGTCGGGTTATATTCTAAGGAGACTCACTGAGACAATTCTTACAGTTTTTACAGTATAATGCAGTTTGTACAGTATGTTTTAGGATTTCATATATGGATCATATTGACTCAAGAAGAAAGCGAAATGAAAATAGCGGAATATCATCATCAAATAATATTCTATACCTGATAATGTGCAGCCCTTTGTAGCTGTTCAGCTCCTCGCTCCACATGCAACTCTGCACTTTCCACATTAGCTTCTATGCTATCTGTTCATCAATTCAAAGAAAAAGACAAAGTGAGAGAGAAACGGAGATGCTACGTCGTGAAGAGAACTCTGTACTATGAAACAGAATATCACCTAAGCAAGCTCCACGCACTCATGCGCTAAGATGTGCTATCATGCCCTCCACTAATCAAAATAACAATGTCCATTTTACTTATATCCATGCCTACCTATCATTTCACCCTGGTCGTGAATCATTACTGCCAAGTCTTTGAAGATTTGGTTAACATCCATTATATCTGCCTGAAATAAAAACAGAAACAACTGCAATGTAGGGTTTGTCTAATGATTAAAGATATTCCACTATGCAGGTACAGCTGTTGATAATCTCTCATCTGGAAAACTGGATGGAATTTTATGTCATAATCCACCTGACAAATCCAGACACAGTTTTGAGAAACCGTTTGGATCATTTTTCAGATGATAAGCCTCAGTGTTTGCAAGAAAAAAAAGGAGTGTTTCTCCATTATGAGAATGAAAAAACCTAATTTATTTTAAACAAATGTGTATGACACGTCAACAAATTTGTATATGACATGCCATATATCAAGTCAATTTTATTCTAACGATATCAGACATTCATCGATCTAAGAGTATGCCAAAGTGTATAAATGCACTGAAGTTAGACAGCTCTGTCCCTCACCTCGAGTTGCTGGATGTTTGTCTCTCTCTCTTTAATGATCTCCAGGTCTTTCTCAGTGATGGGCTGCTCCTCTGTCTGTGTCTGGCTTTGACACCAGTCATCATTGCTATACTCAGATCAAACATAACCGTAAGGTCCATTAAAGCAGGATTTTACACTTTACATAGCCCTTAGTCCAGCTTCATATCTCTGAAACCAGTTCATTTAAAACATGTTAAATTAACAAATGGGCATTCCCATACTTTTCAAATGACACGAGCTGCTCATCTCGACCGCCTTCATCTCCCTGTCAAAGCAAAGACAGGACAATGTTACAGTTGGACCAGTCAAATCAACATTATATTATTCATAGGTTAGAGAAAACAGATAAGCCTTTAGTGTGGTTTTAAAAGTATGGAGTTTGCCTCCCTAATTTCTGTAGGTAAACCATTCCAGAGGAAGGGGGAGGAGTGGGAAAAGGCTCAGGTCCCGGCGGACCTCTTTTTAGCTCTTAGAACGGTTAATAGTCCAGAATCTTAAGAGCACAGGGTGCGAGGGGGGTTGTAGGGTGTAATTAAGTCAGACAGGTAGGCCGAGGCAAGCCCATGTAAAATTTTATATGTTTATAAGAGGACCTTAAAATCTGCCCTTGCATGAATTGGAAGCCAGTGAAGGGAAGCCAGGACAGGTGTTATGTGGTCAAACTTCCTTGCTCTGGTCAGGATTCTGGCAGCAGCATTATGGACCGGCTGAAGACTTTTGGTAATAGAGCCAGGCAGGCCACAGTACAGAGCATTGCAGTAATCGAGGTGAGACGTGACGAATGCGTGAACAATGGTTTCTGCATCAGCCGTACTTAGAAAGAGCCTAATTTTAGCTATATTACGGAGGTGATAAAAGGCAGATTTGATTGTGTTTTTGATATGAGTGACTAGCGAGAGACTAGAGTCAAAAATCACACCAAGGTTTTTAGCTGTAGAGTTTTGAGAGATGATGCAGGTGTCAGTATTTAGGGTAAGATCACTAAAAAGATGTTTATGCGTAGGGGGACCAATGACCAGCATTTCAGTCTCGCCTGCATTAAGCATCAGGAAAATTGAAGACATCCAACCCTTAATAGCACAAAGACACGCCTCAAGGTTAACCAATTCAGAGCGCTCATTGTGCTAACAATGGAAGTTAATGTTGTAACTACGAATAATGTCGCCCAAAGGGAACACGTAGATAGAGAATAGAAGAGGGCCAAGGACCGATATCACATTATTATAGTGGACACACTGCTTTCTCTCTGAGGGATAAGATTTAAACCAAGAGAGCCGCAGGCCACGTATGCCAATTTGATTTTCCAGACGATATGAAAACGAAATCTACAATTTAACACTATCATTAGCTTGGGCCTGTGCGTATGTCCATCTCGTATGGATGTAAATGGAAAAGTGTATATTTTCACATCGGTATTACCACAAGGCGTGAGCCAGCCTTAGCCCTGGCCACCGACTCTCTTTCTCTCTCTGCTGCACGCCGCTGCACCACCTGGAAGTTGTTAAGTGCAGCTGAAAAGTCATTCATCAAGCGGTCTTTCTGAATCTTCTGCTGGCGCTGAGAGAAGAGAGATCAGACATTATTTAGATATCCACACATGGGGCTATTTAATCGTCTGAATAATCAAACATCCATCCTCACCAGCTCAGAGGGAGACAGGGGCGGAGGCAGAGAGCCAAGATCCTTTAGGTGTCTGTTTGTCTCTTTGGCCAACTGATTAGTGTAATGCTGTACCTGCTGACTACAAAGCATCTAAAGTTATGGCTGATCACACAACTCCATTAATCACCAACTGGACACAGTACCCTACATGAAAAATCTAAAAATACTGATACACAAAAATCTAAACGGGGAATTCTTCATTTAATTATTTTAACACAGTGCAATTTGAATTCTTGGAGGTCAGGTTGTCTAAGCACAAAAGTAATGATAGCACAATTGTTACTGATGTCAGACAAAGCCTGTCAGGAACAAATCTCTCTCTGTCATGTACTGAATATTTACAGAAGCCGGTAAAGACTTACAGCCTGTCTTGAAGCTCAGGGGTATCTGGTCGGTGCCCAAGCTGATATAGCATGGTTTTAATTTGGCCAGCTGCGTACAGGAAAATACAGATACACGCATTACAGTTTAATAATAAAAAAAATCCTATCAATATGTCATTATCACAAACAAACAATTGCCTTTTGTGTATAATAATCTGAAACTAAGACATCTGTTTGCTACCTCAGAAAAGACTATGATAAATTCTAAAGATGAGGAATTTAAGCATAATAGGTACTTCATCTTGATAGGTTTTGCAGTGAGTGGAATTGGTATGCAACCGTTAGTTTGAAGACATGCTTAAAGCGACAGTCACTCACTGTTCTGTGTGATTTTCTGAATGTTGGAGCTGCATGTTTGGATTAGGTTGCTGAAATCTCGCGGCTGCGAGCGGTAACTGTCGCTCTTCCCGTAGGACATGATTGTCTAACGAGGGCAGCACAGATAGTTGAATCCTGTTCACAAATATAGAAAGTAGATAGGAAATTAAATTACATCCCAACTCTCAAAGAGACCATTCTTTGAAAAAAAAGAGCTGTAAAATTCAGCATTACGAAGCCGCATAGACGTCAACGTCAGAGTTGTTTACATACCACAGTTCTATAGCTCAACAACTTGCGCTCTGGAAGGCTGCTATAACGGTTAGCGAAATAATAAGCGATATTTCGGTCGATAACGTCAGTGTGACTTTTTTCACTGTAGCTGTGCGAAGACGCACACTTAAAAACGTCGTAAGAAGCGCTCATTTTTTGCAGGCCGACACACCTATATTCAGGGGGATGAGATTCCGAATCTCTTGGCACAACTTTAAATCACATTTCCACCATCCCCATCCCTGAAACAAACGTATTAACTGCAAGGTGCGTGTGATCAAGAAGCCACGTAGGCAACTAGGTAGCGTCCAAAATGTGTGTTTCTGTTCCAGTATTTTGCATTTAGCAGCATACGTTCTAGAAATCGACATCATCTACATCGTGTGTTGAGCGCCGACACCATCTATCCCTTTCCATGTCAGTTAACACTGTCAGCAGATAGCACTGTGTCTGTGCGTTTCTGTCAAATTAAGCAAAACCGTTGTCTGTAGCCAGCAGGAAATACATGCATAGACGTTCAGTCTTAAATGTATAAATAAAGAGAAATGGCTTACGTCAAGGAAAAAGACCTTTCCCGATCTACTTGACTCGCAACAGAGATGCCTCTATCAAAACCCAACCCGTACTCTACGTCATAGCTAGGTCACATTTAATCCACCGTGCTGTGTAGTCTATTTCTAAAGAACTGGAGTTTAATGCTGGTAGTGGTTCAAATCCACGTCTGAATTTTGGATTAAACAATGGTCAAGTTTTTTTTTCTACTCATGAAATTTACTTGCTATTACTCATGCACATTTTGATCCCAATAAAATGCAAGTGATAAATGTCTATACTAAAAGTGAACAGAGCTTTCCAGTAGTGATTTGTGGAGACAATGAAGAGCTCATGAGGGACCATTGCGGCGGTTGGGGGGGGGCGGGGGGTGTTGTCCCATGACTTTCATAAGACTTCAATAGATCCTTAACACAGAGCTCACACTCACATGACCTCAGGCAAAGACCAGTGGGATTGTACAAAATTACACTGCACAGAGTGGCTTGGTCCAGACTACAGCAGAACACAACCCTTTCCTTAGGTCCTTAGATCAGTCTCCAAGGGATATAATAGGTGTAATCTATGAGGCAATTATTATTTGTGTCTCCGAAGGGCTGATGTGAAGTATCTAAATAACTGACTGTCATTGGGACTGGGAAAAGGGGCAAGGATATTTTAGGCTTAGTTATCAACATTAACATCCATGAGTTGAATGGAGGATTTGTATATGTGGTGTATTCCAAAAAAAACAAAACCAAAGTCATGCCAGATCAGCACATAGAAAACTGCTTAGCTGACAGTTCCACTGCTTGGAATTCCATTGCATTCTTTACTTTTAAAGAAAATTGTGTTGACAAGGATATTTATGAAAAATATATTTATTTTTCATTCATACAGAAATCTGAGTCATGAATTCTCAATGAATTTCCTCCAAAGGATACATTTAAAAATTGCTCATATGAGGAAATGTATGTAACACGAGGATATTCAGCAAATGGGAAGTGGCGGATATCAAAGTGGTGTCAAATCACATCTGAGGAACATCCAGGGGGCGGTCAGTACTGGGATCAGGCCACAGATCCTTAAGTCTTGGTGTGGTAAGTTGTTTTATGAATTTTGTCAGTACTTAGTCATTGGCAATCAATATTTTTGATAACGATCTACAAAGAAAAGGTAAATTGAAGACACAACTGATGATAAAACTCTTTACAATGAAAATCCCAAATAGAACTATTTGGAGCACATACATCCAAGAACTCTTGCGTGTATAAGATCCTTCTGCTTGTTATGAGGTTTTCTTTAAAAAGAGCAAGAGCCCGAATGTCTACGCCTCTGGAGTACTTGTTTTAACACTGTTAGCTTAAAGCTAAAATGCCCATTCTCTTAGGATCTGACCAAAAGCAATCTTCAATTGCTGTAGTGTGTTGATGTAAACAAAAACAACTTAAAACATCATTTCCATTCCAGTATCAAAGTTTTGTAACCAACACTACTTGAAATCAGATGGAAAGGTACCTGGTCCACATGCAAGTGAGAAAACTCTTCCTCTTCAGACAGAGTGAAAGCATGTGTTTACGTGCCCTACCAAACAATACCAAAGTGTCCATCTAACCATGAGAGATTCAAAGGACATACCAAGTATAAAAAGTGAATCAAGCCATTTAGCTCATCATCTCTGTGAAGTATCAAAGAGTCCATATGTGCACACATTTAGCTCTGACCGATTCACCAGCTCACATAGAGTCAGGCAGACATGAGGCACCCACTGAGTCCGAAATGGAGAAACATTATGTTCTTTCACCATCACGCTGGTAATTTTAAAGAGTCCAGATGGAAATATCCATCAAAATATTATAAGGAATAAATTCTCTGGGTCCGTCTGATGGTTTACTGGGTTTTAGAAACGTCAAGTGATTCCAAAGCTGGCCAGTGGCATTCTATGAGTGCATCGTAGAGTTCTTCACTCTCCTGAATGAATTGTCTGTTAGCCTCAACCACATCCAACTCTACCGAGGGATCTGGAAGAATGACATGGACAAATATGAAAAGGGTCAGAGTCTGACAAGAACGCTAACTAATTGTTAAATACCACCATTATTGAAAACAGCATTTACATTGAGAGAGGAAAGACTGTAACTTACCTTCAAGTGCATCATCTTCATTCAGCTCTTCGTAAGTCTGAATAAGAAATTGATCACATTGATTTAGCTCTGAAAAAACGCTTTGTCCTCTACAATATGTGAATGCCTGGAGGTAAATAATGTGCTTTTGTGTGGGACAATTCAAACATTAATGCTCCACGCTAATTGTGCATGATTAATCTTAAATTAGAGAACTAACCTGATTATTATAGTCATATTGGTTGTAGTTGTAGCTGCTGTAACCGCCTGTATTCTGGTCATATCCCCAGTTGGAGTAGTAGTTAGGATACTGTTGGTAGTACTGGTTATGGTTGTAGCTGTAAGGTTGACCGTATCTGTTGTCCGAATATCCACCTCTGTTTCTTGGACAATGGAGAGAAGAACAAATAAATGTTGTGCAGAAAAGCAGATATATATCTACATTTTGCAAAACAGTTATCCATTGTTAATACAAAATGTTTTATGCCCTTTATGCAACATAAAACAAATGCAGCCACCACAGACACCACGTATCATTTTCACAATTAAAATCTGTGCTGAAAGATAACAATTACCTATTATCTCCTTGTTTCCCATAAGTAGCTTTATTTAGCTTGAACCGTCTTGGCTGAGGAGAGAATTAAAGAGACATATGCTCAGTTCTTCTGATCAGAATTTATAATACCCAGTAATACAAAGCATTTCATTAACATGGATAAAACCATACCAAAATCCAGGGCTGAAAAAGAATAGTAAGAGAACTCTACATGGGTTTTTAAATGCTAAATGAACTGTGCATTACTACTTGAAAACAGTAAATGAGAACAGGCATAGAGGACCAGCTGAACTCTACCGGCGTGGCTCCAGGGATGGGTTTCCCATTCACTTTTCTCAGACATCTCTCAGCTGTCGCTTCATCTGCCAACTCCACAAAGCAGTAGCCCGCAGCACCCCTGAAAATAATAATCATTAAAAAAAGTGGGTATATTCCTCAATATGGTAAGTTTTATAATATGTATTTATTTCGGAAATATTCCTTAATCATGCAACGACTGTGTAGTTTCAACAGCACAGAAGTGTTGGAATAACAAAACAAAATCACTATTAGGGCTGAGCGCCACTTGTAATACATGTATCGTGAGACCCGTGCTTACCAGTTCATCTTATTTCGGATGATTCTTACTCCTACTACCAGTTCCCCCATGGTAGCAAAAGCTCGAGATATAAATTTTTCATCCATATAAGGTTCAAGCTTCACAAACAAAATAAAATTAAAAGTTTAAGAGCAAACTGTCATCAAACAACTACATGAAGCAAATTTCATGCAAGCACACTTCTCATTAATCAAAACTGCGGACCAATGATTCTATCCATGTAAGCCGGCAGATGACTATCATCTCTCGTAGTTGTGCTTGGTTATGACAATGTGCTGCATAGTGACAATGATAACCGTTCAAACAGAAGAGATGAAGAACAAGCTCTCCCTTAGAACTGGATTTGTGATGTAAGATATAGTTAAACAGGTTCTATAATGTGTCTGATAGTTTTTATAGTTTTAAGTTGTAAAACACATTTTGTTTGACATATGCTAGTCAAGCTGCAATTAGGAAATTTCGAGTAAACGTTTATACAGCCTAGAGTACCGACACTGTACGCATAAAAGTGGTTGTGTAAGAGCTCAAAAACAGATGCCTTTCTTTATGAAGTCTTGGCAATGTGAGGGATTTTGCATTTTGTATAACGGATGCTGTCAATTCAAGTTAGTGAACTGCTGTCTGGCAAACTAGCAAATAAACTAACGTTAGCTAGGTGGCTACAATAACCACGAATGCGCTTCATTACGTCGCAAACCGAAGATTTCGCGGAGACATCAGCTGTCAATTGAATACAATTTACTTACGTTTCCCATCCATAAACAACTCATTGTTAATTCTCAAATTATGGAGGTTAAACTGCACGACCTGGACTGATGTCTTGTATCACACTTCTATCCCTCCAGTAAAGAGAAATATTGAGTGAAGCGTTTCACCCACGAATTAAAACAGTGGCCCCGTGTGGACAGGAGGTCCTCTACAGTTCTAATTAGTGATGTTGGGCCGAAAGTGACATTAATAATGGGTAAACAAAATATCATGAACATGATGTTCATGTATGTTGCAGTTGAGTGAATATAGCTTGAAAAGCATTAATCAGATTGTTGAGGAGCTCACTAAGGATTGTGTCTACCTAGTACAATCCACTGTGTACTACCAGATGTTGCGTGTTTTTTCAATGGAACCAGATTTTGACCCTTTAAAAATCAATGACGATGACAATGCCATTGTCGACGCCTAACATGCTCTTCCTGTCTTGGAAGTTATTTTCAATAAAAGTGTCTGTTAAATAAATAAATGTAAATGTAAATCTAGCTGCGAGCAGCGATGAGCGGGCCAAGCAGTCCAGCAGGGCAGAGCTGCCATGGTAACTTGATCTGATCGTGTTAATTTTATTTTTTTTTGCACATCTTCAGGAAGGTGTCCTGAGTCCATATACCAAGTTTGGTGTCGAAACATCTGAGCGTTGCTGAAATATGAGTTCACTTTCGTTTTGGCAATTTTGTCACTGATTCTGATTGGCTGAAATAGGTGAACGCTTTTGCAAATCGAAATGCCAACAAATAAATTTTGTGAGGAATGGTCAAAATATTGTCTGGACCAATTTTGGGGAAGATTGGACAAAATTTGTGGCCTGTGAAAATTTTTAAAACTTTTTCATAAACTCCAATATGGCGGAAATTGACAGCATGGGGTGTGTTGAACTTGGGTTGATCCAAGGAATCCTGTGGTACCTCATTTTTGAAAATTGGCACACGGTTCAAAAGTTATGTGCGTAAACGCACTTCCAACTTTGACCCGATGGTGGTGTTAGCGTGCTTGGGGGGCAGACGTGAAACTTAGTGAAAAGAATCAGGGGACTGTCATCAATCAGTGCGCCAAATTTCATGTGTACTGTTTTTTTTTTTTTTTTTTTTTTTTTTACCATACTGACACATTTACATCTGTGAGCTCACTTCCACATTGTGAAACAGTTGAAAGGCCTCAGGACCTTGGCAGGACTATACATATTTCAGTTACCTAAGGGCAGAATTATAAAGCCCTGCAAGAGATATTCCCATAACTAGAAAGTGGTATAATGCAGTTCTAGAGTTATATCCATGGAAATTGGTATAATCCAGTTACAGATTTATATCCATAGAAATTGGTATGATCCATTCAGGATCGGACATCGTGCTGACTGTAAACATAAAATCAAAAGCAAACTGTACACAATACAACCTTTGCATTAATTTATCATTAATTTTCACTTTTTGTCACATTGCGAGTCAAATATCATAATGACAGTAGTAGTAATTACAAGTTTAATAACACAAGTTTCTCTGCAAGTTTAATATTGTAAGTTTAACTGAAAGTGTAATATCACAGTTACATCAGTAGTTTGATTTAAACTCAGGCAAGTAAGCTGTAAAGACTTCATGGTAAGGACTGTAAGAGATGAGTGAACAGCAGGGCAGGAAGAGTCATCATCCCCAGATATGGAACAGTCGAAGCATTTTTGCTTGCTGGCACTGCCTTTAAAGTAACAAGAACATATCATTGATATATTACAGATGAATATATAATACACATATTCATGTATTAAATATATTCAGAGAAATGTCAAGGCAGACAGAATTTTTAAACTTTTTGAATTACATTTTCATTAAGGTCATTTGACACATGACAAAGGAGTGGTTTAAATACTGGTTCAATTCACGTTCACTGAATAGGCGTAGAGAGGTTTGTTTCCTTTCTCTGAAGCAAAGTTTAACATCTATAATTATTAAAAAGACAATTGGCATAACTATAGGTCCAGTATATTCAGCAGATGAATTAAATTTAATTCTTACCTTTGTGGTTGAAGTTTGGACAGTAGCCTTGGGCTAAAAATGAAAAGAATCAAAAATGTGTTTAAAACAGACATTAAATTCTCATAACAACATAAATAAAATATCTAAATTTAAACCTGAATGAGTTAGAAAATGTTTCCGCCATGTAAGATTATTTTTCCTGCAGATTACAAACAGATTAACATTTAATACTTCAGGATAAAATATAAATTACAGAACACTGGTCAAATATAACATACCAACAGCCTGAAACAGAAATAAGTAAATAAACAGATATAAGAAAATATACAATAAATAAATGTTTGTACATTGTAGTGTTGTGCCAGTGGTATACACAAGTTACACTTAATGGTTCACTGTGAACATTAGGCTGAATATTAATATCACTTAACAATAACCAACTGTACTTAAGAGTCTGAAACCAGTCCAGATGCAGTTAATCTGAACAACTTTATTTATACAGAGCCTCGATATTATTCAAAATAACACTTCATTAGCCTAGACATATACTAAATAATAGCATTAAAATATACCAGTACAATAATAGTCAAATCTAGTGCTCCTAGATAACTGAATTCCTGGATCACCACATTCACCGTAGTGGGAAATAATTAATCATCAAGAGTACAGAAATGAAAGAATGGAATGGCTACATAGACATAAAAAAATTGTATTTCAAGATTTCTCCAGAAATTCCGCTTTTATTCTCAAAACTTTGACTTTAATCTTAACGTTTTGACTTTATTCTCAAAATTTTGACTTTGTACTCAAAATTTCAAGTTTACTTACAAAACACAGTTTTGACTTCATAAACAAAAGTTTGAGTTATGTCTTGGAATACCACTGATATTTTTTCTGTCGAGTTGACCCTAATGCTCCTCTGTGCTCTTGGGTACCCTTGAGTCTATACAAACTGATACAGAAAAGCAGGCCTAGCAATGCTCATCTGATAGTACTAGCCAAACCGTTTCCACAACATTCAATGATTTTTCAAGACATCGAACATGGTTAAGCTAGTTAAACGTTATGAGTGAATTTAGTATGTCCTAAAATGGCCTTCCTTACATTACAAAGCCATGTAGCATATTTGTGATAAAAGGGCTTGTTGTATGTTAATACGTTTGAAATTATTTGATAATGCTGTGTGGGTTACTGTTTTTCTTTTATGGTAACCTATATGTTCAGAGCGCGAGTAGAGGAAGGTGGAACTGGAATCCTGGCACATTCTGAGTTCTATTGCCACACGCTTCTGAGGCGATCTAACCTTCCTGGTAATTTACTCCTCTAATCGTGCAACCAAATGACGCTGATGCTGCTGTGATCACTACTCGATCACGATCTTTGTTGTTCGTGAATATAAAACAATGGGAGATTTTTTTGCTGTTGTAAATCAGCCTCTGGACATGTGGCTGTCAGGAGTGTTTAAATACAAGAGTGAGAAAGAGGGAGACATGAGGAGAGGTTGTACAATTTTCAGTCTCACAATTAGTAAAACATTTAATAGCTCACATAGCTGAATGCAAAAACTCTCTGCAACTGCCGTCTGACACCAGTTTCCTGAAAATCGACTCTTTCTTGAGTGAAAATTACAGTAAGCAAATGCTATTTTCATCATATATCACGAATATTTTCATACGTCACACTAAAATCTTAACCAGAATACCCACCGTGCATTTTGTCAAATGTTTAATATTTAAATATTTATTTAATCACAATATGTGCTAGATCCTCTGGTACCTCAACCGAGTTCAGCATCACTGCAACTTTGAATAAAACAGACTATACCTTATAAATGTGACACATGGACACTCAGTAATTATGGGTGTGTTTTGCACAAATCAACATTTATGGAAGAATAAAATAGTAATAATTCAACTTACTGCTACAGAAGGATCATCAGCCTGAACCTATTTTTAAAAAAAAAAAAAAAAAGAGCCCAATTTAAATTTTTCAGAACCGGGGCACATTAACACTGGTCTGATATCTATTAATACAGAATTATACTAATGTGTTGTCAAATTGTTTTGTATTGTCTGAAACAAAGAATAAATGAACTGTTTGACAAAGGCAGAAATCAGAAAACAACCATTTTTGGGCTGCCGAGTAATTGTTTTCTTGGTAATTAACAGATGACAGACTATACCTCATAAATGTGACACTGGACACTCAGTAATTATGGGTATGTTTTGCACAACTCAACATTTATGAAAGAACAAAACAGTAATAATTCAAATGAAGTGGGTTAGGCTAATGATCAGTAAAAGCAGAACATTCTTAGATACTTATAAATATCTATCAAGCATTGATTTTTACGTATATAGTGTTGACAAAACTGTAGGTACCTGCAGTAATAAAGTAATTAAGATATACGTCAATGGTAAGTGTACTGTACAAGTTTACAAACATTTCTTTTAGAATCTGCTATTGTAAAAGAGCTAGACATTTCAGAAGCTAAGGAGAAAACACACATCAAAACCTCTATGTACCGTTTAGTTGGATAATTCTTTAGTTACCTGGGCATTGTGTGCAGTGAGCACGAAGAGGACGACGAAGGAGAGACAGAGGAGAAGCTTGCTCATATTGTTTGTGCTTGATCTGAAATGCACGTTTTTGATACGATTAGGTTTCTTAAGAGACTCCTCAGAGGGTGTGGCACATGCCTTTCAAGTGTGACAAGAACAAGAAAGTAGACACTACTGACCCGATGATGATGTCATGTCCCATCCTCTTTTCTTCAACTTCTGTTCCACCCCTGTTCTCAGTAGAGATTGAACTGATAAAAGCAATCTGGTAGTAACTGGGTAAATATTAATTTTAACATTAGTGTCTACACATAATACTATTTTAATTGATAGTAATGTTTATAACTCTCTGCTAACATGGGTTGCAGGCAACAGAAACCAATTCATGTGATTTGTTATGTCGTTATGCATCCCTGAAATAGCGGTATACTCATATATAACAATATATGAAAATTGTCCTAAATCTAAAATAAAGATGGTAGTGGCAACATATTACAGTATTTTACGTGATAAATGAAAAGCCCCGTACATCTAACGACATCATTACCAAGATTTAAAACTGCGTTATTTGGAATACAGCTCTACGTGTTTAAGTTTGAAAAGAAATAACAAGAAAAGAAAAAACTTTGCACTTTCTTGCAAAGAACATAAGGATGTCCACCATTTTTTTCTTCTCGGGACTGAAGTCCACTTCTTTTCTGTTGTTAACAATAACATCCATGAAAACGGCAGCAATAACAGTAATCAATCGCATGGAATGATGCTGATTTCAGTGTGTTCGCGTTAAATACATAGCAGTCACCTTCAACCAGGACCTGTGTTCGGGGCGGGACTTTGAAGCACTCCCATGATAACGGTTGGAAAACGGTGGATAGAAAACATAGGCTTTCAGAGCACTACAGCAATCACAGTAATTAGCTATCCCAGTGCGGTGCGGTGTTGGCGTATTGAACATTACTGATGTTTCTCTAAACGCTTCGGTAAGATATCCTGCATTTTCACCTTTTCTCGGAGTAATGTTTTCCACTGAGGTCACTCACGTGTGGTTTTTCCGAAAGGAAGTTTTGGTTGGTCTGCTAACTCGCTAGCTTGCTTGGAACCATATCCCATCAACGCAGCAGACGTAGGTCAGGAAACGGTAGACACAGCGAATTAGCTTAAGTTATTTAGCGAACCTAAGCTAGATAGCCGTAGGTACATGTCTTATTTGTAAATCATCCCTTATATGTTACAAGATTCATAGGACATTACTTAAAGAACTTTTCGCGTTGGCTAAGCTCTAAGCTAGTTAGCTATACTAACTTAGCACATTTAGCTACTTAGCAGTAGGTACTAATCGAAACCCACAACGATGAGCTCTTCAAACTTCCCAATAGCTTTGCCCTTTATTAAAAAAGCAGGAAAGACAAAACTGGATAAGTCAGTTTGGCTATCACCCAGCGATACTTGGGTCATTTACTCTTGTTAGCCAGCCAGTTGAATATTGGTCGTGAGACTTACGCCAAGCTATTTAACATTGCTTTAGCATCCCACAAGGCATCGCATTATCTGAAAGAGTTTCCTTTTTGTATTATAGTAAAAATGGACAATCTTAATGTAGTCGCTTGTAATAATACTGTCTCAGTGTACAAACTTTTTTATACCGTGCACCTCTCATTTGTTTGAATTTGTCCAGTGACCTGAATTTAAATGTTCACCCCAAGTGTGCTGAATCGCACACACAAAATATTAAAGATGAAAATTACAGAAACGAGAAACTTTGATATGTCATTATCACAGTTGTTTTCATACCAACTTTTTAGTCTTATGCTGAATCCTGAATTTTTGAGCAGTTTCTCCAGTTTTTAAGCAATTGACATCAGTGACTTTTCTTCCCTAGATAACTGAGGCCAATGACAACCTCAAAGAAACATCAGAATACCAGATTCTCAGGTAAAACCTCATATTTTGTGATTTTGCTCTTGCACGTTCTTTATAAACAAGCTTATGTAAGTTTTGCTTCATGTTCCTTGTATGTTCTTCAGCTGAGTGTCAGGAAATGGAGTGGCGGACACCAGTTGTTTCTGAGAAGTTCCAGAGCCGTTTTGGCTGGCGGCCCAGCACTGTAGACAGTGGGGACACTGGAATATGCACCAACCCCTCTGACAGCACAGAAGGTGAGAATTTTGATCGTCAGTCAGACATCCTCATTACCAATCAGTGTAACTGTTGTTAAAGGTGCCTTTGTCCTGTGCAGACCTAACACTATTACCAGATTTTATAACAGTGGAGTTTGTTATGTCAGAGGAAGTAAATTTTGGGCATAAATTCATCAACACCGGTGGTAAAACTGCTTGAAGTTTGTAAACAGTGACTAAAAGTTTTGGCAAGCTCATTACTTAATAGTAAAGCAGCAACACAAAACACATTCAAAATGAATAATTTATCTGAACAACTTAGATTCTGGAATGGGTTGTCTTTGGTTTGCCCTTGAATTTTTCTCCAAGACACATTTTAAGATAAATTCTGTATGCTGTACTCTTTACCACGGTGCTTTTGATGAAATTGTCTTTTCCTTTCATTTATTGGCAAACACAGAGGGATTAAGTAAGTGGTAACCATTTTAAGGGGCGTAGCTGAGAGAGTGACTGAGGTCTGGAACAGAGGGCAACATCCGCATGGCTGCTGAAGGTGTATTTATAGTCACGGATATGTAGTCAGTGATCCTGGGACTCCTGGGAGATTTGGAAAGGGAGATTATATTCCATGCCAAAAATTCTCATAGGTTTTTATTTCACCTGCATTATGGTGACCAGAACTGGAAGGCTAAATGGAAACTTTGAACCCATGCTACACACTTCTCTTCTGCACTGCTTATCACTGTTTGGACTGCCTTTCACATGAAACTAGAGGAAAATGTAGTTTAGATTGGAATTAAGATCTGACTGGCTCATACAATTAGCCAAGTAGGTATTGGCAATATGTGCTTTAGAGCTTGGTACCCAGCTGCCAAAACGTGGATGTTTATTTTGGGCAACATATTCAGATATTTTCACATTCAACTGTATTTAAATAAGAGTGTTTGGCTAGTATACTATCTGTTTGAAATGCACACAATTTTATTTTTCAAGCGTTATTTGCCCTGATATGACATTACAAACAAAACAAAACAACGAATCAGTTTCTTTTCTCCCTCTCAGATAAGTAAAAAGTACGTAGTGCTGATGACCTGTAAAGTTATAGTGTAACTCGCAGTTAATAAAGTGACAGCTGGTAACTGTCAAAGAGTCATGTTTTCTTTGACAACACCTAGAAACCAAACTGTTGCAGTTCACGCTTAAACTAAAGGCTACTAAGATGCAAGCTTTGGGGCAGGGTAGTTCTGCTGAACTTTAGATGTTAGTCTATATCTTTTCATTTTTTGGCTTGCATAAGGGGACCACTCCTGTGGATAGCAGCCTAGCCATTTTTCCCCATCATCATTAAGTTGATTATAATCGCCATATCTTGGGTTTGTTCTGTTTGTGTTTGTTGCAAGGCCGCAAGACAATGAGCACGTTCAGATCTTCTTCATCCCTCAGAATTGTTTGAACATGTCTAGACCAGGTGCTCTAAAATGATTCAGTGGTCCGGACCTTAGGGCAAAATTTAAATGTTAGAGCTAAAGACCTTTTGATGTGGTCTCTCTCCCCTCTCTTGTTGTCTCACTCACTTTCCTGCTTGCTTGTGTTTTAGGATCACTAAATGTGACTTGTCATGGGAGATCCAGGGTGTATATAAAATGTGTAAAATGTTTTCTGATGTTTTATGCTTTGGATTGTTGGTAGGGAGGGCAGATGCTTAAATAAGAAGCCCACTCAGTAATTTGAGAGGGAGCTATAAATGTCCCTAACCTTTCTCTGTGTGTGTGTGCGCATACACACACACACACACACACACACACACACACACACACACACACACACACACACGGTTAAACAAAATTAAGTTTCAGAGGCACAGGCCTCACCTTGTCCAAGCCGGTTGGTTATTCTGAGGAGCTGTGCTCTGTCTGGAACCAGTGGTGTTTTACAGGGCCTTGATGAAACCACACAGTTCATCTTGTAGCACACATGAATGATAGAAATGCATTGCACAGATTTTGGGATTTTCATAGAAGACTCATCTGTTTATCTCTGCTCAGCGATTAAAAATGGCATTTCTTTTGGTTGTTGGCTTTGAAGCCCATGAATTTCAGGTGAGTACTTTTGTATTGTTTACTTTCGTCCTGATTTTTTTCTCCTTTTTTCCATCGTTTTTGATGCTAAATTATGCAAAGCATCCAGTTCTGTTGTTACACACAATTGGTTCTTTATCATTTTGTATTCTCACATTTCTGATCACGTGTTTCGGTTTTTGTTACTAGAGTGTTTATTGGTTTACTGTAGATTCTGATTTTGACTTTTTGTGAACTTCTCTCTTTAATGATCACATTTAAACGTTTGCAGAGTTCACATTTTTAATACTGTCTACTTTGTCCTCTTGGTGGTAGACAGTGCAAACATTATCATAAGTGTATTCAGTATTCTTTTGACTCTCACTTTATGTTCCTTTGCAAAAAATACTCATTGCTTTTCATCTAGTTTTTTAAAATCGCCTTGTACCAGTGCCATTTTACAGCTAATTGCCTTTCGTAAGTATTTTGATTTTGTATCCATATCTTGCTTTTTAAAATTGCCAACTTTGTTCCCTTGTCAGATGTGCGGTAGTAGGTGGCTTGCGATAGCAACATGCAGCTCACAGTATACCACCGGCAGTCCTGTCAAATCACTGCCCGTGCTGACTATCACCTCTCCCTTTCTGACATTCCAGATTTCTGCAGCTCTAGCAGCAGCCCATCTTTCCAGCCAATCCGAAGCCAGATTCCCATCCCTACCGCTCATGTCATGCCTTCCACGGCCGGAACTTTGGCCTTCAAGTCCCAGCAACACACGACAGATGAAGCACAAGCCTCATCTCATTCTAGAAACTCAAGTTCATCCAGTTCCAAGTCTTCCCTACCCAAGTCTGCCTCTTCCCCTAACCTAGATGCACAAGGTGGGGGTAACCTGGATGCTTCTGCCCCCAAGGCAGATTGCCTGAGTCGATATCGTAGCCTCGTGAACGGATTGGACCACTCTCTTTTTCCCTCCGTGGAGCAATCTCGACTAGGTGACGGTCAGAGGTTTGACGTGCCTGCGGTGGAGCCTACGCTAAATCAGTCGGCTTTGCTCGGAGGGTTCTGCCCAGATGCTCAACTACGACTTCAGATGACCTGTTTGGGAAACAGTAGTGAATGTGGGGGTGAGGTCTACCATGACCCTTTGGAACAAACATATAAGGTCCTGCCTGAGACCATGCCAGGAGGTCAAAGTTCATCAGACTCTTATGGCCAAAGGAAAAGTCTCCTTTCGGGTCACCCTGGCAGCTGTGCCTCAGCAGGGACTTACTCACACCCTCAGGGTTTGCACACACAGGCTCTGCTGAGGGAACAAACCGCTTCTGTGGCTTACGAGCCCTTGATACAGGAGCGCAGTGCTGAACTGGCGAGCTGGCAACAGCAAAAACAGAAACTCGAGAATCTTCGCATGCAAGTGGAACAAATGCAGGTCAGAGGCCTCAGGGCTCTATGCTTCCTTTTTTTTCCCCCCAAGGTGCACTTGTGCGCCCAAGTTAAAAAAGACAAAAATTTGGGCGCACAGTAGGGATGTAACAATACCAAAAACTCACAGTACGATAATGCCATGATAAAAAGTTCACGATACGATATTTATCGCAGTATTAAAAAACAAAGGAAAATAACTTGAAAGTATGTCCCTTATTAGATAAGACATCAGCATTTTTTTAATTCGTATAAAATTTGTCTTACCTTTTAACTTAAAGTGCTTCTGCTTTAGCCGCGAAAGCGACTTTCATGTACAGATATGGCATGCACGTATTTTAAACTTGATAACTGTCAATGGCGGCCTGACGGTTATCTGATTCAGACAGTGATTTGGCTCAGGCAAACGTAACACTTGGTAAATCCGTTAGCAACAGAGTGTTTACAACGACAGGAATTCCATACCACTTAACAGCAAAAACACAAAAAAGAATATCCCTTACCACACAAATGAATGTACAAATCTGGCTGTCTTGGTGAGCTATCTAGCTAACCCGCTTAGCTGGCCAAATAGCATTTCCGGTCTGAAACTTTAGACAAGATTAGCAATTTCCCTACATGCACCCAGCATTTGTGCAGTGTGCACTAACAGCACTTGGTTCTTAGAGTTGCCCACCCTTACATCCAGATGTCATGATTTGATGCTTCATAATGACAAAACAAACATAGCTTTAAAAGTAAATACCAGACGTGTGCAGCTAACATTACTTCTTTTCCTGTTACACTTGTGCCTCCCCGGCAGCAGCCAACAACCTCCTTTCCCAGCGAACTCTGACCTGTCGAACAAAGCTCTTTAATTGGCCAGCCTGGATGTGACATGCACGCTACCTTTATGCTGTGTGTTACTTTTTTTTTTTTTCAATTATTGTCTTGTCTGGCTGAAGTGAAGCGTAACATATAGGGGTGTTTAGGACCTCTAGTTTTCTTATGTTGTATTCACACCAGTGCTTTTCAACATTGTAGTTTAATTCCTAGGCCAGCATTAAGGCCAGTATTCACGTCGTTTGAAGTAACTTGCACCAGTGCGCCTAAATATTTTTTTACGTTCACACACCAACATTTTTTTCTCGCACATGCGAGGGGAATCGTCGCACTGTAGAGCCCTGGGCCTATTCATAGCAGAAGGATTGTTCAATATCTGATGAGCTCACTGCAGACTTCCTCCTCGCTAGATTATTTTAAAGTCCCGCATCCTGTACAAAGCCTCTGTTGCAGGTTTACACTGCTGATTGAAATCGTTTGTAAGTGGATAGAGTGAGCAAGTACAGGCTGTGTTGATGTTAAATTAAAACTTGCTGTCATATTCAAGATCCGTTTCAACTTTCAGTCACTTCGGCTCAGTAGTACTTCAGAAGCGAATGCTTGTGGGGTTTGAGTGTGAATGATCCTTAGAGAGCTGTGAAAAAATATATTAACTGTAAGAACAAGTAGAAGAAAGAGTTTAATTTTATGGTCATACATGTTCTGTTGGATTACAGTATACCTAAATTTGATCTGGTTTTCCCTTGTAAATTTCATGATCTCCACCTTCATTTTACCAAAGAAAGAGAACATTCTGTAAAAGCAAGTAAACAGCTTGCCGCTTTTTACAGGTCAAAATGAAACTCCCCTGTGATTTGCCTGAGGGATTGCTGAACACTCAGAGATAGAACTACCTTAAGTACATTGTGGCTGTAGGGCACTCTTCTAGTGGCTCTTACTTGTGAGCAGCCTGTAAGGCCTCTAATGCACTGGGAGCCAGAGAACAGAGGCAGCCTTCCCAGCTAGGCAGGCTAAGGATTTTTACAGCAATGTAGAACATAGCTGACTAACAACATGACAGTCATACTGATGCAGTGTGTCTCCCTGTCTTACAAAAGAGCAGCAGGTCCCAACCTGAGGAAACAAGGAATGGTCCGTAACACTAGTGAATGCTTGTCAAGGCAAATGCCCAGTCACTCTTAGTGTCAGCAGTGAAGGGAAAAATGTACTCAGTAGGAAGTCACTGACTAATGTCGCTCTCTTTTCATAGTTAATGACGGCAGGCTCTGGACCGTGCTCTGGACCGTACTCCTCCCTCTATCCAACCTCCCTCCATACGGACGGCAGCAAGTGGGACGCTGTTGTCAAAGCCAATGAGAACATGCTGAAAGAAAAGGAGCTCATCATTGAGAGGTATAGAACTGGATCTAGAATCCAATCTGTTTATTTCAGAGTTCAGAAATGTGGTGGCAAGACTGTTTTTCACCACACTCCCTTTTATGCTTGTCTTTTATTTTATCGTGAGATGTCTTAGTTCACATGCTTTAGGATATTTCTGATTTGGCAGTGCCGTGTTGTTATCTACATCCTGAAATCGACAACCGTAATTTGTGGTTTTTCACGAGCTGCATAGGAAGTTATTTTTACAGCGTTTTCATGTGTTCATATGTTCAGTTGTGGGTGTCAATTCCGTCATCGACCTCATGCTCTATCACCGTATTTTCAGTAATTCAGGTTTTTTTTTCCCAAAGCAGATCTTCTTCAAGACGTGTCAGAATATGTCCCTCGCATTTGTGGCAGATGTATTTGACAGCACAATTAACGAATCACTGTTTATCCATCTATGTACTTATCTGAGTATCTAACTATATATCTATTAGACTATCTTGCTGGTTGACAGAAGCGTATGATTGATTGCACGCTGTGCAGACCTACATTTGACTTTGTTAAGCTTGGCTCAGGTTAAGGTTTAGATTTTCAGAAGTTAATGCGTGCGTTCAGTGACACGTTGTCACGATTCGTGCGGTTGGACTAAAATGAGAGATGTGGTACGTTCCAGACAGAAACAGCAGTTGTCTCAACTGGAGCAACGTCTGCGCGAGAGCGAGCTGCAGGTGCACGGGGCCCTGATGGGACGAGGCGCACCTTACACAGACGTGTGTCTGCTACGACTCCAGGTGAACCTCACACATGTTTCCTTTGAACTGGGTTATCAGGATGTGATGAATTACTGTGGTCTGAGGCGATGGTGAATTGTAACCGAAAATTGCGCACACGCACGCATGTCGCAGGAAGCCCAGCGCGAGAACGCCTTCCTGCGGGCCCAGTTTGCAGAGCGAAGCGACTGCTTCGCCAAGGAGAAGACGGAGGCCGAGCGTCGCCTGGGAGCGGTGGAGGTGGAGACCCGCCGGCTGAGCGACATGCTGAGAGAGAGCAGCGAGAGACACGCTGAAGAAATGAAGAAGCAGGAGGAAAGAGTGAGAAGATTGCTCTTTTGGCTTCCATAGCAGCTCATACACACACACACACACACACACACTCACAGATACAAACAAATCTGGTACTCAGGGAGACTCACCTTTTTGCCTTTGGTTTTGTTTAAAGATTCGCAGCAGGGACAAGCATATCAACAGCTTGAAAAAGAAGTGCCAGAAAGAGGCCGAGCAGAATCGAGAGAAGCAGCAGCGCATCGAGACGCTGGAACGCTATTTGGCCGACCTGCCAACCATGGAGGACTACCAGACACAAAGCAAGCAGGTACGGCACTTCTCTCAAAGCCCCGAAATCAAACCCATACCGTGCCCGCTGTCAGAGGGTCAACGGGGTGTTTTTGTTGTACGTTTCAGCTGGAGGAGATGGAGCAAAGGGCCACTCAGCTGCAGGCGAGCGTCAGAAACCTAGAGGCCCAGCTGGAGGAGTCACAGGCTGCAACACGTGACAAAGAGGCTCAGCTTGAGGAACAGAGACAGAGAGAGAAGGAGCTTTTGAGCACTGTCACCAGGTACAGTGTAGGAACTAGGGTTTGATGACTTTCAAATCTAAAATCCAGACACACACGCACACACACACACACAAGTGCAATGCCAAAGAGACTTTAGTGCAGCCAGTAATGAGTTTGTTTGTATTTAGTCTCCAGAACAGGGTGCAGCAAGGCCTTGAGGACGGGGCGAGATTGCCTAGTCTGGATGCGGAGAAGCTACGAGAAGAGAACAGTGTCTTAAGGGAAGAACAGCAGAAGCTCAAAAAGGTCAGTCTTCTCTATCCGTGTTGTCTTAAAGCAGAAGATTATGCAAGATTACGGTGCTACTATGTCATGGTACAAAGTAACACTTGCATGCTTAAAATAGAGTCTGCTCTAAGCAAAAGCTTGCCCTTGTGAATGTCATGGGTGCTCAAGTCATGACACTCAGAAATCACACAACTGCACCCTCAGTGAAACATAAATAATGTCAAAATGACTTTTTCCCATGAACTTTATATTTTATGCCTTTGCTTATGTCACTACAATTTACAGGTTATTGAGAAACAACTCAGAATGATGGAACAGTTGGGATCAAAAATCAGGGTATGTGTCTCACATTACCTCATAACCCCCATGTTGTAGATACTCCACTGCCTCTGGTGTCTGGAATGAGGTATATGTACACGTGCATTTGTGCGTATTTTTACGTAGTCCCTAGAGGAGCAGGTATCACAGGAGGAGTGCAGTAGCCAAGCCCTGAGGGAGGAGTTGTCTGGGAAAGAACACGACCTGTTACAGTTGCACACCGCTATGAAGGAGGTGGGCATAGAAACTATGCACTGCACATAGTCTGTTATTATATAGCGCTATTCTGTTGTTTCTGTGCGTGTGTGTGTGTGATCAGAAGAGGTCTTTCAAGACAGCCACGAAATGTAATTTTCTTTCCCTTAATGGACCAAATAAGCTCTGAAATAAATCATGTTTCTGAATAATCATCTGCACATGTGAAATGTATTGTTTTGTTTGTTTGTTTTATACCAGATTGTTTCACTGTACGGGACATGAGGAAACTGAGTAATACACTTCCAAACAGTGTGGTCGGAGTTGTCCTCTAGAGCTTTGTTTTTCATTTAAATAAGTGTTTTTTGCTCTCTGAAGTGTAGGTCTCCACATGAATCTGACTCTGTGTGGGAGCAGAGTCTTTAAACTGTTGTTGTGCGTGATTGAGCTGCTGACGGTTTTTTGGGGGGTTTTTTTTCAGCTGTCGGGCCAGAACCAGGAGCTGATGGAGCAGAACCTGACATTGCAGGAGCGTCTTGAGGAGGTCGAGAAAGGAAAGCTGAGCGCGTTGGAACACTCCTCGCCCTCGCAGGCGACCGGAGCCCGACTCACACGGCAACTGCACAGAGAAATGACAGCCTGCCTCAGTGACCTGCGCTCACTGTGCAATGTCCTAACACAGCGAGCACAGGGTCGCGACCCCAACCTTTCTCTCCTGCTAGGCATACACTGTGAGTACAACTGTAATGAATATTATTGATATTAATACTATTACTAATTATTATTATCAATATTATTGCAGTAAGTGAGGATGTGATTGTGGTTATCAAAGCATAATTCTTTTGTCCCCTCACATTTCACGAATTAGTTCATATCTGTGCAAATTTTAAAGCTGAAGTCATGCAATCCTGCTGTTGCTTCTCTCACTCGTGACACAGAAAACCAGCTTGTGTTGATAGCAGAAGTAGGTTAATGTCTTTTAGTGGTCTCGGTAAATGGGTTGTCCTGCTCTGCACTCTTGAGAGTAACATTGTGTGGAATAAAGTTTGCAGGTGCGGTCATGGTAACTGTATTTTCTGTGGTATTATGATTTGGTTGCTCATGGTAACTGAACTTGTCACAGCCCCTCCCACGGCAGAGGAGCCACTGGAGGACTGTCTCAGTCCAGAAGTGCTTCAGAAGAAACTAGCCGAAGCCCAACAGCTTCGACGTGACGTGGAGGAACTGCGAACTACCGTCTCAGATCGCTATGCCCAAGACATGGGCGAAAACTGCATAACTCAGTGATGAGGGTCAGCTATAGCAAAACCTATACTGCAGATATAATTGTACTTTTTTTTTTTTAAGCTTGAGCTAAAAAAAAAAATATAATTATCAAACGGAATTGTTTTCACACAGAGGCCTCTAGCATGGGGATAGGCCTTCCAGTGTTATCCATGAATTTCTCCCAAAGGGCTAGCATGACTAACATCACACTACAGTTTATGTTTTGTTTTGTTTTGTATAAATATTTTATATATTTTTCTAAATTCTTCCTTAGTCTTTTGATGACTTTTTTTGTGCAGTGAAAACTTTGGTATGTTATTTAAATCTAACCTTCCCTTGTTAGGGGAACATTTACGATGTGGTTGACAATCAACTAAATGTATTTAATCTGTTTTTGACTGATGGTAGCATTGTCGCTAATACACCGTTATTTAAAACCCTAAATCTGTAGCAATAAACGTGTTGGGTGTGGATCTGGCTAGGTTTTGATAAACATCTGGCTGTTTGACAGCATGATAGTCTCTGTGAAATCACTAACATTTAAACTGGTTTGTCCCCATGACAATTCTGTTCAAGGTCAACCGTAAGGGTAATTGCATTACTTTGTGTTAGGACTCAGTCACCATACTCCTGACTGATTAAACCCACAGTAACTTTTCGCGAAATACTGCAGATTGCTTTGCTTTCTGCCTGTAGGGAGGAGTGTAAAAGGTACACGATTACAGGGCTTGTCTAAACATTCCTTCACATTATATGTGCGTAGTGCTCTGAATGCTATCCATGGATTACTATTAGCTGACACCTTGAAACTCCTTTAACTCGGACAGTCGTTTCAGCCAGGGTATGCAAATTTGCGCTACACGCCCTTGCAGAAACTGTTGTAGGACAAATGTTAAGAGCCACGTTCAACGCACGTATTGTGCTGATGCATTCAGCAATAGTTTGCACTGCTAACGGCAGCAAGGAAAAAGTGTGCCTTGTGGTTTTACTACCACTGTGCAAGAGCAAAGAGCTTGTGAAATAAGGGAAGGATGTGTCTGTGTTTTTATTTTTGGGTGGTTTGCTTTTCTGTACAAGGTCTAGAAAGCTGAAAAGAATTGGCGTCACTTCTGTTATTCAGTGAGGTGAAACACAGTGTTAAAAGGCAAAATCTTTTTGCCTGTTTGTACTGATATCTGCATCTGTGCCTTTTTGACTTTCTCAGGCAGGCTGTTTGTGATCATGGTGATTATGTTGACTCAATGCATTTACTGAATCCATGTGATTTGAGTGGTTTTACAACGCTCTCAAAAACATTGTCATCCTTTGGCAGCTGGAGATTGTAGTATTTAGTCATCTAAATACATACACATTGACAGTGCAGATTAGTCTACACACATGAAAAATTAAAAACTCTTGCTTTAAAATAGAAAAGAGACTTCACATTACCATCAGACTGATAATCAGGTTCCTCATTACCTAATTACAGAGCATCTCCAAATTGTCAACGACTAAGTATATAATATGCTTCAGTATATGTTTATATAGCCGCAAGCAACTTAGTAGTTTGAGGCCAGGGAAAGTAATAGGGGGCAGAACCTTCTCGTTTAAAATGGGACCAGATGCAACCGTGAAGTACAGTAAAGGGTGAGATGCAGAGACATGATGTGAGACTGTGTGGAAAAGCGTGAATGTAAGCCTTATTTCAAGCTCTGACATAAAACTGAACATGCTGCACAAGCTTTCAATGCCATCAACTTTTGGCAACACTAAAGATGTTTTTACATATATGTTGTTTGTCTTAAATTGTTTTCAGACCTTTTAAAATAAAAGTTTTTTTTCTTTACTTTTGTTGTGGAACTTGTTTTATTAATTTGCAGAAAAATGACTATATTGTCCATAATAATGTGCAAATATGACATGAAACCAGAAACTGAACCCAGCACACATGTTAAATGTAACAACGTGATATCTCGTCAAACCATTCAACTTTGTGTGAAGTTTATGTAGTTTTTCTTCACTGACTAGCTAAAGAAGGTTCATCTCTGGTCTGCTGAGTGTTGCTGACTTGGACTGTGTGGTTGTTATGGTTCAGTTTTTGTGACCGAGGACATAAGAAAAGGACAGCATTTGGGTTCAGACCGCAGGACAAGAGTGTTCGCGAGTTGTCATGGTAGCATCGGCGAGGGAACGCACTAATGATGTCATATGGAAGACCAGTGGACTGCCTGGTGAAAGACAAAGAAAGATTAGCGTTGTGATGTTTTCCGTTAAGTAAAGATTTCTCTTCATGCATATAATTCAGGCTAACGCATTCTAGTGCCAGAATTTGTGCGTCTACCTGTGTGCATCCAAATACTGGCGCAGTTGTCCAATAGTCTCTGAGATGTGCATTTTTAGAAGAAAGGTTTGCTCTCCATTCTCTGACCTCACTCGCAGTGTAGTGATCTTGCCATGTGCTGTGCTGTATGTAAGATAAGAGTTCTCTGATAAGCCTCACTAACAACTCTCCTCCTTCAAACAAGACTCAGGCTTAAATTCATTCTTAGGAAATAGTACCCCAATACCTGAAGTAGCACTGAAATTTAATGACATACCTTGGTTCACAGGCCTGCTGCATGGGTGTTTCTATAACAGTCACTGAACTGGTGCCATAAGAAGAGCCCTACAAACAATATTTATATGAGCAGGTCTCTGTCCTCTATTCAGAGTTAAGGTTCAAGAAATGATGCCCCCTTGGATTCTTGCAAATAGTAACACAGATTGTTAGATGATACATTCTACTTATAAAGTTCACTTGACGTGTATGACTGTTACAGCAGCATAGAACATTGTACCCAAATCCAGTTCTGCTGGGTTTTACCCTTGCTTCTTAATTAGTGGTAGATTGTTAAACTGGCATTTGCACTGCTCAGGCCATTCAGAGAGCACAGTGGTTGGTTTGTATAAAAACAAAAGGGACTGTGGCCTTCAGTGACTGGTCTAGGGGCTTCTAACATACAATATGTAATCAAAATTTACCACGTTGAGTACACTGTGCTTTACACTCACCCGTAAACATGTTTCTATTGAGTCCCGAATGTCAATCACTTTGCCTGCTTTCACTACTGTTGCTGGCAGCTTACTTAGGAACTGTTTCATGGACAGCTTTTTTCCTGTGGAGGAGTCGTACCGTTCACGTCAAGGAATCTGTCCAAATACTGTTTGAAACAACCTGTTATTAGTTAAGTTTAGAGAGTGGATTATATTACCACACCTGGTATTTCACCCTTGTGAAACGTGATCTCGTTAAGACATTCGTCTCTATCGGAAGACTGATCCGTTCTACCAGCGATGCTCTGTCCCCTCCCTGGAAACCTGACACATATTTGTCTCACTTCAAATTCTTCATTTCGCCTGTCGTGAACCTGTTAGTGTGCACACATGACATGGATAAGAGGATTACAGTCTTTATTCTTGTGAGATTCAAATGTTTGAATATAAACTATCTGTCTAAAGTAAATGTACCTGAAAGGGAACACCTTTAGGAAACCTTTCCTGGAGTTCAGAGGGGAAGTATCCATCCATAAAGTCCTGCATGAGTTGCTGCAATGACAAGAGACACCAGAGAAAAAGCCTACAGATTCATGAGGAGCTCTAGATGACAGACTTTCATGGATGTTTTTTCCAGACACAACTTTAGCCCGGTCATGAACTTAAATTCATCATTGACAGATATTCTCCTTGGCTAGGCTTAATGTACAAATAACAGTGAACCTGAGTGCTAGGTTCCTTGAAAGAGCGAAAAGGCCCGTTGAACATTATGATGCCATTCCTGTAGAGCCATAGAGGTACAGGATCCTGCTGAGCTAGTTTGGCTCCCCCTGCAGTGGCCTTCACATAGGAAACCCCCTCCCCTGCTAACACATTCAACTCTTGGATGTTCTTTAAGATCAGGTCAAAGTTTATGTGGAATTTCTTGACCACAGAAGTGCCTGCAAAGAGAAAATACACTCTTAACCAAAAGTAACATAAATTTTATGCATCCGTATATTCCACTACAATATCCCAGTATACCGTGACTACCTCTAAATACCAATACATTTTAAGTTTTGACAAAAAAAATCACTTTTATTTGAACTAATGCTGTGCAAAATGGTCAAGATATGAGTAACTGGACTGAGTGTTACCTGGCTTCCAAAGGTTTTGCCATGAGCTCTCTGTTTGTTCATCTGAATCAGAGGCATGTTGACTGGCCTGGTCATATTCTTCACTACTCCCTACCCAGATCAGGCCATAGTCATTCAAAAATCTCTGCATAACAAACAGCCATAAGTTAAGTTCACTGCTACTCGAGAACAATTTTTTTTACATATGTCTTTGCTGAGTGAAATCCTTTCTGGATATACCAGTACTTTTTTTTATTATAGTGTGACGTGTGTAAATGTTTCATATGAGACGGGCAAAGCTACCATGCACACGCACAGTGGTACATGGGAAACCAAACCTCCATTTCCTGCGCTTGCTTTTGAAGCTTGTGACACTTCTCAAAGAGATCTTTATCTGGGTTGTTTTTGCTGGTTTCCTCTGTCCCTAAACACAAGAAGGGCACAATAAAAAAAAATTTTAAAAAAGAACTGTTAAACTTCACAAGATGATCACGCGAAAAGAACAGGAAATGCTGGAAACTTAATGTGTATAGCATCAAAATAAATAAACAAATGAGCACAGATTGAAAAAGTTCAAATAAGAGGTGTGAAACCTCATACAACATTGCTGTGATGTTGTCTGTACATAGTGTAAAGTCTGTGTGACCCATGTGCAAAGGCCAGAGTAAAGCCAAACTTTTACCTTTTGACATTTGCAAACGTTTCAGTTTCTCTTCCAGCTCCGCTATTTTTTTTACCTGCCACATTTAAGAAGAGAGGCACGATTAAGAAAAGCAAAGGTAATTGGGTTGAACAGTTCTATGGATTATGCATCAGTACAATCCTTTAATACAGTAAATCCCCTCATAAATTAGTGATAAAGCAATATTCCATACTGTCAATACAATACGGTAAAACTTGTCTTTGTTACACAAAGTGGAAAAATGAACAACCAGAATTTTTGTTGGATGTTTGCGTTTATCAGATAAATTGGTAATAAACTTTTGGAGCAGCTCCTGGTTACTTAAAATACAGTTGTCAGGCCTACATGCATTTTCCGGATCTCGTCTCGTTTGTGGTAAAAAAAAAAAAAAAAAAAAAGTCATGCTTCTCATTTCATGTTTTGACGGCAAAGATTGTTGGAGATGTACTGATTACAGAAGTGATGAATCTTTTTACAAATCTGTAAATAGATTGTATGACCCAATAGAGCATGCATACATGCCCACCTTGCTCTCATTATCCAAGGCTTGAACTTTCACCTTTCTCTCCAGGATAGAAATCTTCTGGATCATTGCTGAGAGCAGCTCATAGTCACTGGGGGGAGAACCTGTAAAATGTAACAAGTCATAACCACAAACACACTGTTTTTTTGTTTGTTTGTTTGTTTTCTGTGCTGACAGAAGGAAACCAGTGCCTGTGCATTCTGAAATGTATCTGAAAGAGAGTGACCTCTGCAAATATCATCAACCAAGATGAACTGGTGAAACCTCCAATCAGATGGTACGGATCACCGAATTATGAACGTAATTAAAGATGTGTCTAAAACTGTGCCTGAATGCAGAGCATGATCCTCAAGGAAAAGAGCTAAATCTTAATCACTGTGTGATCAAAATACGTTCAGTGAAAAATTCCAAAACTGAACAACATCAACTACTTAGACTTCTAACACCCAAATTACTCCTTAGATGTGGATTTGTTTTGACTAATCTTACTACTGTACAAATAAACTTCAGAAACTGTTTTAATGACACTGTCTTAAATTCTGTAGTGACCAAAAAAAAGTAATCTCTGTAGATAAATTTCAGAGACAGTATAACAACAGTTTAAGTGACACAACTGAGCCTAAGTTAGTAAGTACTGGTACAGTAAGAAAGAAAAGAAAAACTGCAAGAAATTACAGGTTGTTTGGTTCTTTCTTTGCTTCCCCTTTGGTCTTGTAATGGGAAGATGGTTCATGGGCCCTTGTGCAGGGCCATTTTTATGGGGAATCTCTGCAAGCAAATTAGCTTCACAATCTAAAAAGACAAATAACATTAGTAAACAGCTTTAACATCAAAAAGAAAATAAAAATTGAAACACACTCTATTAATGTACATTTGTTTGCATATAAATTTCTGAACTGATTGTGGTTGTTGTGTGGTCTTAGTACCACAGCCATTTTAAGATTTATCTGGGCGAGTGGGTTGCTGAAAAGAGCCAAACTTGAGCTAAGGAAAATCTTAGGCATTTGGGAGGATACTGTGTCGTAGGCCTTCATTCTTTCTTAGATGTCTTGTATGTTCCTTCATCTCCCGTATGGGCAGAAACTAATTCGTGATATTAATTATTAATAACTATTTGGGTTAGTCCCAGTCGCATAGCTCTTTCAACGCAAATAGAAAGTTAAACTAAATCACAAACCCAGCTTTATTATTTTTTACTGAATGAACTCTGATGAATGCTCTGAATTTCTAATGTGGAAAGGCAGAGATAAGTGCTCTTACCCGTGTTCGGTCTCGCTGTGAAAGGCCCCTTCCCTCTGAATGGAAGCACATCCATTACATTTACACAGTTTCACACAGGGTGTCCAGTGTCCGAAGGTTGATTCTACAGAACGTAATCATGTTTTATAAATGATTCAACTTACCCTTCATTTTGATCCGGGAAGGGAGTCCTTCGGTACTTTTTTAGTGAAGAAATTGGAGAGGTCATTGTCCCGAGACGTTTGAATAAACTGATGAACGTTTTCTGGCCTTACCTGTATGTCAGTGGGCGAAGAGAGAGTGTACTATAAAGCATAAAACATTTTAACTTCAGTTGAACGACAACTGCAAAAATGATACGATTTGTCCTTTAAGACTCTTACAAATACAATCGAAATTAAAGATAATCTTCAAAAGTCCAGGTGCATATATGAACAATTCATTTTCCAGTAGGCTATTACTTAATGTGTTGAATGCAGTCTCTATTTTGCCTTCCTTTCCCGTATGTTTGAAATGTTGCTATTGGCAACGTACCACTCCGAGGAAAATAGTATTGTCTTTTGGAACCACATAAGGACAATTTCTTGTTAGTATAGCGGATAGTATCTCAGTTTGTCACGCGGAAGACAGGGGTTCGATACCCCAACGGGGAAGTATGCTATTCTGTTGTAAGTAAGCTGCAGTATTTTGGTTTTGGTGCTTGTCAGCCTGGCTCGGGCTGTCCCTGCAAAAGTGAACAAGAAAACAAATAGAAACAAATAAAAAAACAGCATGACGATGGTGTGTGTTCTTGCCTCAGAACTATGTGTCATTGTATAAATACAATCCATGACAGTCTGTTATCTTATATTTAGGTGGAAAAACATAAAGCATCATTGTAAGGCTCTGAAAGCAAGTTTGCAGTGGTCATGAGCGTTCGCGGACCACAGGAGGGCAGAATTGCGCAACGTTTCCGTGTGATTTCGTCTACACCCTCTACTCAACGTCATTCATTACTTTGTACATTTACAGTTCTTGGAATTTGTCTAGCATAAAATGATCGCCGGTATACAAAAACCAGCGTTTATAGCTAACCAACAAAATGGTTTAAAACGGCGAATCGTTAATGTGGTACTTTTAATTACAGGCAAATAAACAACATGTTTCATAATTTCTCCATTATATTTTCATGGGAATAATAATAATATTGTTCCACAGCTCTATTTTGCTAATGACTTTCTGTCGCAATGTTTGTCTGTTATTTGCAACTTTCGTATTTTTGTTCAGCCGCACTGTAAACATATCCCTCAATAATTAAAACTTAATATTACAGCTCCGCCTTTTCACGCTCTAAACGCGTTGACCTCATCATTAGCCGTCAGAGGCTACGGTGGATTTTACGGAAGATGCTGAAGAAAAAGGAACCGCTGGTAAGTTTGGAGAATAGTGACTTTAGTATTTGGGGCGATTCATCTCTTATTCCTACAGCGTTGTGTTCTCTGAGACCATTTTAAACAAAGGAACAACATATTGTTTTATCTTTATCGATGGTTATGGGCGAAGTCTAATGTTAAAGACAGCACTGTCTAATTCAAGCGAATGTTTCAACTGTTTGTCTCACCTAGTAGGACAACAGCGTTTTGTTCTGCTCTATGTTGAATTGCCATTGAATTAGCTATAAATATTGCCGTGTGCTGCTAGCAGGTTAGTTAGCCAGCTGCTTGTTTGGCTCCCAAATGGTAGCCAGCAGCAGGAAGTATTCCAGATAACTCGTCATGTGCCACCGTACTTAACATTACAACTTTGACGTTATAGATTGTCTTACACCGAAATAAACTGGGGAGCCGCTGGCTGTTCTGTGCGTAGCTAGCCAAAGCTTAGTGATAGATCATTTTCCGGTTATTTAGCCGTTAGCTCACTAGCTGAATGCTAGCGTGAGCCACAGCAGTCTGTAAAAACGCATTTAATCGCATTCGTTATTTTCTCATTGAATGGGTTTTTCAGGCTAATATAGCTTAATGACTCGCATGTGTTTGAAGCCAGTCATTCACTTTAGCTGGCTAAATCAGCAAGCTAACACGGTTTACGATCCTGGCTTCTTGTAAAATTCTGTCTTCTTTAGATATGGTCAACAGCAGTGTTTGCAACTGAAAAATAAGAAGAGGTGAATGAAGTATATTAACGACTATGTTTTGACTAAACGCCCCACTTTGTCATTCAGACAGGAGCATAATTTGTCAATAGAAATAATGCAGTAGGACTGCTATATCAGTAATGAAGTGACTTGACAGTTGAAGCCTACAATGACTGACGTCTTTGACGAGGTCAAATAAAGAATGAAGTGCCGTCAGTTACATGCTTCCACATCACTAACAACATGATTTTGTACAGTGCGCATGCTATGTTGCACTCCTTTACTGACTGCTTACAGCATTGTCCTGGTAAAATCCTGTAGGAGACGGTCACGTTAAGCTTACAACACACACAGCAACACTCCAAAGGCAACGGCAAATACTGCCATTAGATATATCCGGACACACTTAAAAGGCCCTAAAAATTGTCACTGTTAAGACCACCTACTGAGAGGAAATATTTGTGATATTGTAACTATTGCTGCTAATGACAAATGAATAGATAACTTATCTTTTGAGGAAAACGATTCTGTAGAGTCCACAGTGCACTGCTGTTGATTTGGAAGTTGCGTTTTAATTTCACCATGACTGTATCCAAAAATTACCAGACCATTCATGGAGAGCCTATCCATTTTTTAGTCAGTCATGTTATAATGTGAATGATCACGGACAGTTCACGTTTCAGTGGCGACATGTTGTGCCGAATAATACCTCCGATTTTCACCCCGTTGAAGTTGAAACCTTGGAAAACGGTTTGGCCCTTTTATGTCCAAGTTTTTGAAGAATTGCGTGGGTTTAGGTTTTTGATTTGACTTAAAGTTCACAGAAGGGGCCGCAGGTTGCTTTGTAATTTAGTAACAGGGTGTTTAGTGAATAATAAGCAGCTCCCAGATTTAATTAGCACCTGTCCTCCCAGTCTTCCCCTAACAGATCTAAAATGAAAAGGAACAGGAGACAGACTGTGGGAAGGCTGGAGAGGACTTAAAGATGATGCTGGGATAGCTTGCTCTGGTTATTCAAGTGGCATTTTCCACACTTTTATCACAATAATCATCCTTTGCTGATTTTCACCGTAATATTAATCAATATAGAACACGGAGAACTGCATAGATTCATTCCTCTTGAGTGCAAAACAAAAAACAAATTCAAATCATTTAAAAGTAGGTTTTCATTTTACTCTTAATTCAGGGCTAATTGTTCTCTGTACAACACTAGTCTCAAGACCTCAAAACAACTTTATGCGTCTTTTGTGATGTCTTTTAAGCGTTTTGAGTGGTTTTAAAGAGACCTAATTGTTGGGCCGAGCGATTGAGAAGTTACGGTGTAGGAGACTGGTATGACACAGTGTTTGCACTTGCCGTGTGTGTGTGAAAGGGTGGAAGAGTAACGTGTGGTAAGGTTCTTAAGTATGCAGCCTTGTTTCTCTTTCCCCCTCCTTTCCATCACCTCGCCACTTCCCTCTGAATGCTTTTCAGCCACTTAGTCTGTTGCTCTTGTAGACTGACATCCTTGTGCTATCTGACAGCCTCAGTGTGTCTTTTTGCCTGCAGGCCTGAATGTAGCTGCCTGTGATATTTTTTTTCCTCTCTTTCTTTTTTTCATAAAGTGGCCTCTGTTCCTGCTGTCCACAGTGCCCATTCTCCATCCATTAAAATCTATTTAAAGTCCCCTCCAACTCACCTTGTAATGTTAATGTCTTTTTTCCAGATAATAAATGGAGAACATTATTGAAGATCAGTGCAGTTAACACCGCACTGTACGGCAAATTGAGGACTGAACATCTTTAGTGAGTCCCTCAGAGATGCTTTATGCATTTGTTTGATGGCCAGACTTTCCTGAAACTTGATTCCACTTGTTCATTATTCCATTAGTTAAGTGTTTTTTCTTTTCTGTTTTTTTTTTTTTTTTGTCTTGAAGAGTTCTCTATAAAGAGGGTGGTATCTTACAGTAGGACATGAAAGCCCACGCGGAGGTTGTGTTTGAGATTTGAGGACTCGCTGATAAACTTTATCCTCACCACGATCGGCGATTTAGTCATTCAAGACAAGTCTCACATATGCTGAGTCCCCCCCTATATGTTTTAACTATGGCTTTCAATTATAATACATCATCGCTCTGTGACTGATTGGTTTGAGTAATGTCTGCAACATATGGCTCTGCTCTAAAGGATTATGCAGCTGCACAATTAAAGCTTTGAGGTCCGAACCATAATCTTTTTTTTTCTTTTTCTTTTTGTTATTGTGTGTGAAAATAAAGCAATGTTATTCTTAGGCTTTGTTCAGTTGACATGAAATTTTTCTCGTCGAACAGCAAATAGTCCACACCTTTAAAGATGAACCTTTTAGAATAATAACACTCCGTTCCCTTATTTTTAGTTCCATTCACCAGCTCTATCTTCTCCCATTATGTCAGTGCCAATTCTCATTGTCTCATTCAAAAGATCATAACTGCCCAGAGCTTGGTGCTTTATTTGGTACTGTCGTTAAAGGCAGTGAATAGCATGAAATGCTTTACATTTCTCCAGCCTTTTAACTGACGGTGGTGGGATGTGTGTGTGTGTGTGCGCGTGCGTTCTCCTTGGTTATAAAAAAACACCTGTCTTGTTCTGCTGTCACCTCCGATAGACCCTTCCCCATTTCGCAAATGCCTTCTCTAGAGCAGATCCTGTAGGCTAACAATGTCCTCGTTGTGCCTCTCACTGACCGGTGTCGTATGTCGTCTGCCTTGAACGCCAGATTGGTGTTTCTGTGAAATGTCGTGTTAAATTAATAGGCCACCTTGGTAGAATCCAGTTTCTTTGCCAGTGCTTTTTCTCTGCAGCGTTTTCACTTAGGCGTATGTGGGCTGATTATTTTGTAACTTTTTTTTTTTTAACTTTCAAGCTCACATTGAATGGTTCATTCTGTGTTACATCATGCCTATTGGCCCTCTTATTTGCATTTGGGCGTTATTTTGTGCAGGTGTAGTCTCATTGGTAGTTAACTGGGATCTCCATTCTACAGTAACGAGAAAGGTCTCATTCTAAAGCAGTCCTCTTGGAATCCTGTGATGTTCTCAGAGAGAAGGAGAAGTCTCCTTTAAACTTCATAAAGTTTCTACTGATTGATTGGTACCAACTCCTGTTTAGGAGCACAATTTTATCACCATGGTAAGACAAATATGTTAAACCGAGGGTTTTCCTTGACTTTTGAATAACGGAATTGATTTCCACTGGTTTTGCACTCTGTATTTGTTAAAATGGATATGAATGTTGCTGACTGGCTCTGTAAAAGACTGGCTCTGAGACCAATTTGATATACAAAGAGAAAGAAAAAGAGGAAAAGTAGGTGTTGTGTGTTTGATATGGATTTATTGTTAGTGGTCTGAGTGTAATGTGGATATTCAAAATACCCATCATTTACAACGTGTCTGAGAAATACAAGTTGCGAGTGATGCATTGTTCTGTCGGCTTTTAGAGTTTTCACGTTTCTGAGTAGTTTTTTCCCACTCTATCATTTAAACAACCACACTTTTTAGACCAGGTTTGAAAGGAAAAAGTTTGGCAAGTGAATGGGCAAGTGGAGAGCGAGTTCTTAAGTATACAATGTGAACAGGTTTGTGATGTTATCTGTTCTTCTTCCATTTCACACCCTTAATGTGTACTGTCTCTGCTGCCGGCAAACTTCATTGTCTTCACATTCAAATTAATGTCTACTCAAGACACGTAATACATCTAACATGTTTTGCTGCATTCCAGTGTTTGACAAAGTCAAAAGACACTTTTTTGGAGCCTTGTTTACTTTTCCAATATTTTATATTGTTGTTTTGATGTTAGGAAGGATTAAAATTGAGGCGTGAAAAGTTCTGCATGAAACTAAAAAAAAAAAAAGAAACCTGTGTACTTTTAATTCCTCTCACATTTCCATCTGACGATGACTCAGTATAGAAAAACGACCGATATCAGTGTATGTTGAATTAATTTAGCTGTGTGCTTTCTAGGTTTCAGCTCTGGAAGACATGTACTCTGAGAATGGATATTACCTGATCCTTTGAGCCAAACTGGCTGTATTATGATCAGTACTGCTGTTACTAACTGACTGTCCCGTGGGTGTGCTGGCCGTGTATGTGTGGCCTTGAACTTCCACTTACCTAATTCTGTCACATGTGAAATCGCATTGAGGTTAAAATCACCAGGGTTCCCAACCGAGTCCCAGATACTGTTGCCTGGGGGAGTAAATTGAATTCCCTGGTTTCTTCTCGATGACTAGGCTAATTACTAAAATTCAGAAGCACCAAGACCTTCAAAATGTGTACCGGCATTCTGATATGAAGAAGAACACTTTTTGGAATACATCTCTCAATTTGTTTACCTGCGTCTCTAGTTACAAGTACAACATGACTTAGTTTCTGGAGTATCACAAGTTTGGGGCGGAGGGTTGAAGCAACATGAAATATTTGCTTTGTAACTGATGCTCCAAGAGGGAAAAAAAATCACATCAGATTGTAAAGCCGTAGGGTGTCCTTGTTGCCTTAGAACCAAAACAGATTTTTAGGTTAAGTATTCTCTAGAACTCTTCTGTTGGAGGGAAGATTCTTGTGTCCTAAGAGAACAGCATTCTGAAACTCTGACAGAGCCTGTTTTATCACCCCATTTCCCCAAGCTAGTCAAAAGCCTGGAGATAATGTACCGCACCGTGATTGGTCGACGTGTGTCTTTGCCCTATGGTGTGTCATTTATGACCTTACATATACACAGACGTAGCATTATCAGGCTAACAAAAACACATGTCTCTGTTCAGATCAGTGTTGTTCTGTACAAGAAGGAAGCACTCACTGTCTTACGGTAAAACACGCTTGTATCAGATGGTCTTCTCTTTTTGAGACCTCGTTAGAATGTTATTTGAATTTTCAGTTGGGGGGGGGGACTGGCACAAATCTATGCTCCAAAGTTACAGTAAGACCAAAGCAAAGAATAAAGTATGTGTTGGAGCTGACAGTGTGTGTCATAGCGGGTCTTAAGGCTTTGTTCTCTGAGAATCTTCGTCCTTTGACCCGATTAACATAAGCCTCGAATAAGTTCTGTGCTTTGCAGCTCACATAAAACCCGTATGGTCGACGATCAGTCAAAATATTTGAAAATGAAAATATCCCCAGACATGATATATGTATTGCACATACAATGAATGCGAAAATTGCATGTTTATAATTCTGATTATTAAGGTTAATGATAATGAGGTTATTATGATAATAGGTCTGGCTTTGACGCTGTTGACGGTAGCCCCTAATGTCACTCAGAGAGCATTCATTCATTCATTAGACCGAAAGGTAAAATGGAGCATGATGGTTTAAGTCAAAGGGAGTCTGATTCGCGTCTAAGCACTTGCCACTCTTAATTATCGCGGATCTGCTCACACAAAGCGCTGCCAGAGGCTTATGTAAGACGCTTTGTTTTATCTACGGTGTGTTGAGAGGAACCGTGTGTAAAGGAAAAAAAAAAAGGTGTGGGAAAAGAGATCGAGATGTTCGGAATGGAGGGTTTTTTTTTTTTTTTGGAAGATCTTGCCACCTTAGGATATACGATGGAGAGTAGAGCAAGTAGTGTATTGTTCTTTCTCTCTTTCTTTCTTTCTCTCTCTCTCACGCACGCACACGCGCACACACACACACCAGCTTTTACCCTCAGAGATAAAAACCTATTTAAAGCTTTGTACTGAGGAAGTGGTGCACTGATGTAATTTCTCTGGCATGTATTTTCACTTATCTTGCCTATTGAAAAAGGCATTTCTGTATCATTCAGTCAACTGAGGTCATGCTTGTCTTTAATTAAAAGCACATGGCATTGCTACTTTAAGGTCATTGCTTTCCACTGCATATTCTAAATGTGTTGTCACTGTCGTATGTAGTAATCTCAAGTTTGTTTACGCCTTAGTCAGTTGATTATCAGTAAGATTATAATATGACAGACTTGATAAACTGTTTATTCATGTTAGAAACACGTGCTTTCTGAGATGCTATGACTCCATCCATACACACATTTAATTTTAATCTGAAACGTCCCACTGTTCAATATTCACTCTGGTAAAGAATCAAGAAAAAAATATATATATAGAAAATGAATTGAATCCATGCATGATCACTGAAAAGAGATAAGGATCGTGTCTGTACAGACCTGGGCCACGTGTCATAAATGACATTATTATTGTTTTGATTGGTAGCATTGGTACAATATTGATTCAGAGGACAGCTCTACAAACTATCATCACTAATCCTTTCAGCGCACTTTGTTGTTTGTGGCTCTAATCCAGACTGTCAGAAACCCTTTTGCCATACAGGGCTTGTTTTCAGACCACAAAATGAATAACTTAACATTGAAACAGTTCATTTATTTACTGAAGTATTTCATGATGCATAAAGCTTGAAAGCAGCATAGTTAAAATGGCATTTAAGTCCAGGACATTGAACAGACCATTGCAATGCCTTGAAAAGCCAACACTGAGGTCTAAGCTCGGCTCTTTTGAGAAAAACGGCATGGTGTTTAGTCAGCGCGCTGCAGGAGCAAAAAGGTATGATAACCGAAGAGGAAGATAACCGTTTGTGTAACACGTTTCATCGGTTTGCAGTGGCCCTTTGTTTTCCTTCTTGCATGGTAGAAAACTTGTCTTGAAATCACTAACTGAAATTACCTTTGACCTACTTTGTCTTTTAAGCTTTGCCAAACCATTGATCAACGTGTCAGGTTCTCTGTGTCCTCTGTGTGCATTTTTTATGCATAGTGCCTTTGATTCAGTCATTGATTTGCTCAGGTGCACTCACAGGCTTAGGTCTAATCTGGTCATTTCAGCTTTACACAGATAACTGCCTTGTGCTACCTCGTTGTCTTTTTTTTTTAAACCATATCCTTTTTTTTTTTTTTATTGAATACCTCTGGCTACGGCTTGATTTAATCCTGGACGAATGCTGCTTAATAGCCCGTGTAATGTGTCTGTCTGATGACAGAGCAGGTCTAAGACTGATCTTAACATCTCTTCCCTAAACAGTCCTTGAACTAGAAACAGGTATGGATGTGCATACGTTAATACGCAGTTGACTGCGTATGTGGGAATGTGGGAGAATGTTTAACCGGGACGGCGCTCGTTGAAGCGTTCCCGGGTGCCAGGCGTGTTAGCGACCTGTGATTTTCATTTGGAATTCTCAAAATGTCCTTGCGAATTCTAATGCATTCCATTGATCCACCTCCAGCGTTCCGACATTGTTGCAGGCTGCCCTTTGGAATCGTCCTGACTCTAGCCAGTTCAGGCTTCAATAGTGACCACTTAGCTGTTTCATGCGGTACGGCATGTCAGAGATACATGGTTTTCAGGCTTGTGCATTTTGAAATTAGGTCACATTCTTTTTTCTTCCGCTCTTGTTAGACTGGAAATCTCCAGTCTTCATGTGGACAAATGGTAGCACGTGCATTCCCATATTAGTAATGGATTACGGGGTCATACTATCTTCTCATGTAATATTCAGAGCCCATAATCCTAATGTCTAACACCATAATGTCTAATCTTTTTACAAAGAGAGATTACTTTGTGATTGCGTTATCTGTTACATTTAGTTGAAATGGATTGTATATCAATTTGATTTGTGAGATTTGTGAGTTGCTTTTTTTTTTTTTTTTGTCCATTTTTATTTTACTTTAGACATTTTACTCATGGTTGTTTCTTTCAGCTTCCTGACTACCACCCCCATTGTGAAGATGAGACCATGGTTCCGGTACTAACATCGAAAAAAGCCAGTGAACTACCTGTAAACGAAGTCGCATGCTTGCTGCAGGTAAGCCAATATAAATAAAAAGGCAAAACTCTCAGAGCTCCACGACTGCTCAGTAGGAGGTAGGACAGTCGGTTAGTTTTTTGGGTTTTTTTCCCCATTAGCTGCAGCGGTTGCAGCTGGCAAGGGATTAGGGCCTGTTATCTGCTCAAACTAACTCAGGACGAAGTTCTTATAGCCCTCGGCACTCTTTCTCTCCACACCACACACAGCAGAGTAGATTCTAGCAGCTGACAAACCACTGCGTGACCTTGTGTGAAATGAGATTATTTAATTGCGGTCGATGATGGAGGTCCAAGCAGAGGTTGTATTTCTGCAGAGAGCACTCGTCTGCCTGTTAGGCAGGACACGCGGTGATGGCTCTCAGAGCAGAGTCTGTCCCCATCAGTGCACCCAGGGAAAGGCCATCTGCTACAACAAGCTTGTTATTTATTCACTAATGCATCCTACTGCATCTCCTTCCTGAGAGAGACACGGACTGCATAAATAATACACCTTCGTTAGGATGATTTTTTAAATACAACTTTGAGATGTTTTCGGAGGGAGAGCTTGGGCTGTGTTCTTTGTGCTCGGTTCGGTTGCGAGAGGCGGTGATTGGAAAGTTTTATTTGGTTGAGGTCACGTGGTCAGAGATCACTGGTGCTCAGTGTCAGATTGACCCTCGTTTTAAACGATGCCCAGCCAGCGTTTTCGGTGCTCCTAACCTGGTCACTGCTACTAAATATGACACACAATCGACTCTGCAGGAATCGACAGCTTGACTGCAGTGTATGCTTAATCAAATGACCTGGACTTCATCAAGGACTTACGATATGTAGTTTACAAAATGTTCTATAAAATGTGTTCTGCGTTTGCGTTATACTCCCTCTAACTGAGTCATGAGTACGTGAAAGAATAATTAAGCATTAATAGCTGTTGCCATGGCTGCAGTATTCAAGATATTTGTCAGCTAAAATCTGGTTCTGTACCGGACAGGAGCTGTTTTTTCGTGATAAACATATAACTATTTTTGGATTTTAATATCTGTGTGTCTCTCTCTCTCTGTCCTCCATCTGCCGTAAGGCTGACCTGCAGCGAGGCTTGAACCACAATGAGGTGACGCGTCGCCGTGCCTACCACGGCTGGAACGAGTTCGACATCAGCGAAGATGAACCGCTGTGGAAAAAATATATTTCTCAGGTAAGTCGGCCTCCTGGTAAAACTTCCATAGTTACCGAATGATGACTAAGCCCTAAGTCTGTTATATCCTCCAGTGAAAAAGCACACACTTTCTGAACGCTATCCAATCCCAGGAAAAAGCACCCCTGCACCCGACACTCCTCTCTCTGCGCTGTGGAGTTGAACTGTTGGACATAGCTGTTGAGTTGAACTGTTGGACATAGCTGTGGAGTTTAACTGTTGGACATAGCTGCCAGTGTCCTTCTTGGAAGGAGCCAGATATCGCAGGCTCTCTCGTCTGCTGTAGCCAGGGGCCGTGTGGATATTGGCTAAATATAGCACCCTAACTGAAAGGAACTTTTCTCTCTCTCTCTCACACTCACTCCTCCACAAAGACCCTGAACGGCTGATATTTCTCCTGCCCTTTCCTGTTTGGAGTTGTGCTTGCGCTCTCTGATAAGGCCAGTCAACATCCTTGCTGATTTATTACCGCCGTATTCTTCAGTATCATCACAAAACAATTAAGCAGAATTTTCTTTTTTTTTTTGGTTGTCTTCTAGGCTTTTTTTTTTTTGTAAGTACAGTGGCTTCTTTGTTTAAATTCGATGTTCATTCTCAGCGTAATAGACTGATATCGTAGACCTGTGTTTTTTTCCCCAAATTCAACATTTTTTTCTTCTTCCCCTCTACGGATTAAACACGTCTAATCTTCTCAGGTTTTCCAAAGCAGCTGCTGAAAAGCTGACAGACCTCAATTACTGTTCCTTCACACCAGCCTCTCGCATCCCTCCAGACACTGCCCGGTGTCAGAAAGAGTAATGTTACATACAGGGCACGACTCAGGGCTTTCAAATGAGCAATGGCTATGTTCCTTCGCTCTGTGAACATGCAGAGAGAGAGAGAGAGAGACTGTCAGGGGAATGGCTTGTTCACCGTCGAGAGCGACAGGGAGATGGCTCTTTACTGCCACTTTAAATGCAAAATCTCTTTTCTGGATGCAAAGGACCTCTGTGCTTCAGTGCCTTTGCTCTCTTTTACTCTCTATCTGTCTCTTACACTCTCTCCCTCTCTTTCTCTCTTTCAGTACCGTCCCTTCTTGTACAGTTCTTGTATGTATCAAAGGCAGTTGCATTCAGACAAGGCTGTGAGCGCCGTTGAAAAATAATCTCTCTCTTCTTTTCTTTCTTTTATTCATTTGCAATTCTCATTTCAGCATAACACTTCAGTAGCCATAAAGATAAAGTTCCAGCTTATTATACTCGTGTGACTGGAGATGGAATTGATTTGTACTGTCCTCTTAGCAAATTAGTGACTTTTTTTTTCCCCCCATTTATTTCACTTAACATGCCGGTTACCATGCGTGTTTTCCATTGTCTCTGCAACACTTGTCTCACTGACATGGTCAGAGGAAGTAGTCCTCACCTCACCCTATGTCTCCTCTCCTTACCAACCAATAGACACACTGTGATCAGGGACAGTCAGGTCTTGTTGTTAACTTGTCCTCTGTTTTGCCTGTGACTGTAGAAAAATAATGAATCCACAACCTTTTTCACCAGGTGGTTTTAGAAGTTTGCTAGGCACTGCTGTGCGATTCTAGCCTGTTTTCATTTTTACTTTCTCTCTGTGCAGTTAGAGAGGATACTTCTCATAGAATTTTTAAGTAAGCTCTCAGTTCAGCCCCTGGTAAGAATCTTTACATAACAGTCTGAACCTGTTTAACAAACTGTTTTCCGTAAAAATGCTTTTATTGTGTACGGACAGCGGCCTGTTTCTTGACTGTTTGTATCAAGCGCGGTTCTCTGCATGTTTACGGAGCGCGACTTTCAACCGGGATATTTTTAGAACGTCCCACTCAGGTTTGTGTTTATCGGATACCATGCTTTGTGTTTACTCTTTCTCCGTCGGTCCGAAACCCAACTGTCACACTTTTACCCCAACACAGAACAAGTTTTCAACGGGCCAGCGGTATCGATCGTGTCGCGCGGCCGCTCACAGCTGGTTTACCGATGCTCCGCCGCAGTTATTCAGCCCTGAAACTTTAATTACACAACCACACTGTTACCGTCTCTATGCCTCTATGACTGTTTGACTGTTTCCCTTTCTGCTCCGCCTAAATAACAGGATATTGAGTTTATGGATTTTGTCTGTAGTAAAGTGTGTCTAATCACACGCTCTCTTTCTCCCCCAGTTTAAAGATCCTTTGATCATGTTGCTGCTGGCCTCAGCTGTGATAAGCGTGTTGATGCACCAGTTTGACGATGCCGTCAGTATCACCGTGGTAAGAGTCCCTGCCTTGAATCTTGAATCTTTGTTTTCTCCTCCAGATAACCTTCTTGTTTTCAAATGCTCTCCATTAACCATCTCCTCTTCTCTTCTCTCTTCACAGGCCATTATTATTGTAGTTACTGTTGCCTTTGTACAGGTAAGAATTCTGGACAATCTTTAACACGCTTATTGTTCTGATGAAATGTCACACCCTTTTGATACGGGTTTAGACCCATTCACTCTGATGAGGCTGTGGTTATTGATTTGGTGTGCCAGTGCATACGTAGACAGGAAAATGATCAGAGAGATTCATAAGAGCATTTTCTTTTCTTTGGGTTACTATCCATGAGCATTTTCATGTGGTGAAAAAGAACCCCAAAAGGCACCAGTGAAAACAGCTGCGGCTGTTTGCAGATGCTGTGTTTTCATCACCATGCCTGAGCTTAAGGGTGCTTTCAGCTGTGCTTGCTCTGCTTTGGCAGGAATACCGCTCTGAAAAATCCCTGGAGGAGCTGGGGAAACTCGTACCTCCTGAGTGTCACTGGTAAGTTAGTTCTCTCTCTCTCTCTCCCCTCTCCCTTTCTCTCTGTCTCTCTGTCTCTCTCTCTCTCTCCCCCCTTTCCCTCTCTCTCTCCCCCCTTTCCCTCTCTCTCTCTCTCTCTCTCTCTTTATCTCTCTCCCGCTCTCCTTCTCCCTCTCTCTCTCTCTCTTTCTCTCCCTCTCTGTCTCTGTCTCTGTCTCCCTGTCCCAACCCCTCCCTCCCCCGCGTCTTTCTCGGTGAAGCAGCCTCTGTATACACATATTTGAGGTTACGGTGTGTGAGAGGTGCTGATTTTCCCAGAGCAGAGAGCAGAGAGCACCTTGAACATTCAATCCAGAATCCCAGTAACCCTGGCTCATGGCTCTCCGGTCTAAAAGCATGAAAACGGGCTTCTCTCAAACACCATACTGAAAGAGAGAAAGAGAGGGAAGAGAGACAGGTTTCAATTTCCACTTCAAACGGGGCTTACTGCCTCACATTTACATTTCAAATACAGATATTGTCCACAGCCCGTGGAGCTCCTCCTCGCCACCTCTCCAGACACACGTGACAGTTTAACACAGTCACACTGAAACTCCTTGTCATTCGGTTCCCAGTAAAGTCCACACCTCTGAGTCAGCACGTCTCCCGAATTTACTCACTTCTCCTCAGACACACAGTACTCGTGATCATCCTTACTTTGGGTAGCCATTTTACTGTGCATTTTATTTAATGGCAAATGGTGACCTGTGTGGATACATTTCCACATGTTTGGAAAATATCACCATTTTGTCAAATCTGCTAGTGTTTAAAATGACATTTCCATGTCTGCGCCTCTGAATTGTTCTGCTAGGCACATTTACACAAATATTTAACCCATTTCTGTTCACAGGGTCAAAAAAACCCCAAAACTCACGCTGCATAACCATGTTTATTTTGAGTGATATCATTTTTTTTCCCCCTCAGACATGTGCTTAGGTAACAACTGTACCAAAAGAATTCAAAATACCGCTGTGTCAGCCCGTATGAGTTGACCTCAGCTATGTCTCCACGACCAACCCTAACTCTCATGCTGACTTGACAGCTCTCCTTGCATCAGTTGGTCTTATTTCAGCTGCCTACGCCCCTTACCCTGCTCTCACTCCCAGCCTGTCTGTCATTCTCTCCAGCGTTCGGGAAGGACACCTGGAGCACCTGCTGGCTCGTGAGCTGGTCCCAGGAGACACTGTCTGCCTGTCTGTGGGGGAACGGGTCCCAGCTGATCTGCGTCTCTTTGAGGTGCGTCCGCACGAGACGTCCTGTCCTCCCCAACACGCGCGTGCACTCTCAACAGTCACACTTGCATCATTTTTCACTTGAGGGCTTTCCAGCTTACAAATTAGCTTGAAATTCACTAGAGAGTCGTCATGGCCCAGTTTGAAAAATATCAGTAGTGTTCAGGCAGTGCTGAGTTTAACCTACACCAGAGGCTGATTCTGTCCTTCTCCGCCTTCCTACCGCAGGCGGCGGATCTGTCGGTGGACGAGTCCAGTCTGACGGGGGAGACCACGCCCTGCTCCAAATCTACAGCCCCTCAGCCTGCTGCTACCAATGGAGACATCACATCTCGCAGTAACATTGCCTTCATGGGCACACTGGTGCGATGTGGAAAGGCCAAGGTACAAATACCTTTTTTTTTTGTTTTTCCCCCTTTAACAGTTATGAATTTTTGCTTGTTTGTTTGTTCATTTCTTGGCCAACGCTTGTCATTTTCCTGACGGTTTTGTATTGCAGGGCATTGTGATAGGCACAGGAGAGAACTCTGAATTCGGAGAAGTTTTCAAGATGATGCAAGCAGAGGAGGTAATTGTGTAACTAGTGAAATATGGACTAGTATTGCTAGTGACCTTATATAAGTATTTCTCAAGACAGATGGTTTATAACTGGCGTCTCATTTTCAGTACAGTTTTAAACACTTTTTTTTTTTTTTTTAGCTGTGCACTGATGGTGTATAACATCACATTTTAGTAAATTTGTTTCTCTCATTTTTTGAATAGGCTCCTAAAACCCCATTACAAAAGAGTATGGATCTGCTAGGGAAACAGCTCTCCCTCTACTCCTTTGGAATCATAGGTAAAGCTATTGTGTGGAACATCCAATAAAAGTCATAGCTTTTTATGAGGAGTTACCATCCTAAGTCATTTGCTTACAGATGGACTCCTAACGTAGTTTACTGTTGTGTTTACTGTTTGTTTCTTGTTTGTTTCAGGGGTGATTATGATGGTTGGCTGGCTCCAGGGAAAGAACATATTAGATATGTTCACCATTGGTGTCAGGTATGTCACGGTGACCACTCTGAGCGCAAACGCTAATGTTAGCTTGTGGGTAGATGACGAACTGGAGACTGTGTTGATTGGCGTGTAACAGAGCTCCCTGGTGTGTGTGTCTTCGATAACCTCTTCTCCCTCTCTCTCTCTCTCTCTCTCTCTCTCCTGTAGCTTGGCCGTGGCAGCTATCCCAGAAGGTCTTCCCATTGTGGTGACTGTAACCTTAGCACTGGGGGTTATGAGGATGGTGAAGAAGCGTGCTATTGTTAAAAAGCTGCCCATCGTAGAGACGCTGGGTGTGTTCCTCTTGATAACTAATGAAGGTCTCGGTTCCATTAAAGGCTCCGGGCATGGTTAATGTGAGGTCCAATCCACAGCAGATTGTCAAAGTGAGCGTGAAAGTAGCAGAGTGAAATATCACAGATTCAATTTTTACTCCCCATTAGTTGCTAACAGAGAGGAGCAGATGATGCGGAGTCGTCCCGGCCCTGCCCTGGATCAATTGCATTAGCCTGTTTCGGTCATGTGAGACCAGTCAGGTCAGAAGGTCACATAAAAGAATCCATTAGCTACAGAGTACTTTTGCCTCCCTCATTTAGCCTAATGACAAGCTCTTAGCCTGGCTCTCAGAACGGGCAAGTGGATTTAGACCAGACCCTACCGTAGCCCTACCGCACATTTTTTGTGCTTCGCTGTTTGTAAAAACGGAATAAAAGTGAGGCCGGCTCCGTCTTTACGTTACAAACTAACCATATTAAAACTCTGTCAGTCACTGCTTTACAGCGACGCGTCTTTCGCAGCGTGTCGACAGGGCTAAGGCAGACATACAGTAAATTGTTGAAGGATGATACGGTGGTGTCAGTTTCGGAAACCGTTTTTGTTTTTGTTTTTTTTTTAAAGGATTTGCTTTTAATAAAAGCTGTTATTACAACTTTGGCGTCTATTACGCAACTTGTTATGGGTTTTCATGCACTTAATTACAAAAGCTGACTCATTCCAGTGTAAGTCGCTGTGAGAAGGTTATAATCGAGGCTGTGAGGTTTGCGTGCCGCCTGAGTGATGTGGCCTCCTTAATGTGTACTCTCTCAACATCTGAGTCATTTTCAAATTACAGGACAAGCTAAACAGGACTTCTTTAGAATGCATAGTTCTCAGTGCAGGGTGTAATGTGCTACATGGTAAACAGCAATAGGTCTTATTCTCTAGCTATGAGCTGACCCCAAAGCAATTCTTTCGTTACAGGCTGCTGCAATGTCATCTGTTCTGATAAGACTGGCACTTTGACAAAGAACGAAATGACAGTTACTCAGATCTTCACCTCAGACGGTCTCCATGCTGAGGTAAGAGTCCAGCTGCCTTTAACGTATTCACAAATGCAAACAACCTTTACTTTCTGTGCTGGGAAGAAAGACGGGCCCTTCCTGTTATGACGGTGCCGTGTTGTAGAATCTAGAGCAAAGTGAGAATGTCACTGTTTCCTTGAGAGAGCTGGCAACCTTTCTGTTGCACTGTGTTGGGAAAACAGACTTTTAATACAGAGTGTTTCTGCTGTGATAAGTTTTTGAAAGACTCTGGAGGTCTTTCTCCTGAGGACAAATAGAAATCTCTCCGTCAGCTGATGAGATCTTCCCAGTGTCCTAAATTCAGTTCAGTGCCGCTGGCCTGCTCTAATAAATCTCAGGTAGTGCTGCAGGAGAAAATCTCTCCCTCTCTCCTTCTCCCTCTTTCTCTCTCTCTCTCTCTCGCTCTCTCTCTCTCTCTCTCTCTCTCTCTCTTTTTCTCTCTTTCTCACCCCCCCCCCTCTCTCTCCCTGCCTTGCTCTCTCTAAATAGTAGGTCACCTCCTTCAGGGCCTTTGCAAAATCTGTTTTATTGCTGTGTGTTGTCCAGGTCCCCAGCTTGTCTTAATAGACTCTTATGTCAACTGTTGTTTGAATGTGTTTCGGCTGCAGCATTTGCCCACATCCTCAGGCACTTACATCCCTTTGCTTTGCTCTTTTTTCATGTTATGCATTTCATGTTATGCTCTCTCTCTCTCTCTCTCTTTCTCTCAGGTCACTGGTGTAGGTTATAACAATGCAGGAGAGGTTCTTCTGGATGGGGAGGTGGTCCATGGCTTCTCCAACACCTCCATCTCTAAAATTGTAGAGGTGAGAGAGAGTGGCTAGTGTATTGAATCACAGACATGATGCAGTATTCTTGCAGAAATATCATTGTCCTCTATGGGTGTGGTATGGCGTGGTGTGTGTGTGTGTGTGTGTGTGTGTGTGTGTGTATGTGATGCCCTTGCAGGTTGGCTGCGTGTGTAATGATGCTGTGATCAGGAACAACACACTGATGGGACGACCTACTGAGGGAGCTCTCATTGCCCTGGCCATGAAGGTACTGCACCTGTCTGGATCACATATGCCTGCCAAGATATTTATATCTCAACTTTCTTATCATCCTTATCTCCAACCTTGTGTTTGCTTTAAAAGTTCAGTTTGAGGATGGTATTGATAAACCATTTCTGACTCTAAGGTGTGGTGAATGCTAATGCAAGAGACCGATATCTCAGTACATCAGCAAGAGACGGAAGTTCTTATTGCACACTTTTAAATGACGCTGACTCACCCAAGACAAATATTGTCACGTTACCCAACAGATGCTTGGTGCAATGTTCACCTAGAATGACTTTGTTGGATTAACAAACATGTGAAAGTAGCAGATCTCATATTTGATGTATTTTCAGACAAACAAGACTCACTCCCATGTCCCCATGAGAGAGGTTGCCGGGGTGACATCATCTCTCCCCTTGCCAATTGCTTGTAAACAACACCATTCTAATCAGTGTGCATGAATTAACTTGGAAGAACACAGTTTAGAAAAACGCAGCAACAGTAATGAACTTCTGTCGGTGCCATGTAAAACAAGCACTTCCAGTTTCTAATTTCAAGCCTATGTTGACCAAAGTTCAGCCTTCTCTGTAATGGCTGGAAAAATGAACTCTGTCTTTAGAGAACGTATAAAAACATGTTCTAAGAAGAAAATAATATCAGGTATACTCGTGTGAACGTGCAGGGCATATCAGTGTAGTTAGACATGCTGTATATGACCACATTCCATTAGTTATTCTTGGAGAAGATAGATCAGTCCAAATCCTTCTCCTCTACAAGGTCCAGACTGCTGTATGTCACTAACAGCACCGGGCCACATCACTGGCCACCTGGGCTCGCTAACAAGAGCTTTCAGTAGGTCTGGGTTCTTAGGGCAGCGGACACCCCCCCCCCCCCCACCCCCCGTCGATAGAGCTCGTCCTGCTCCTCCAGACGGAATGAGTCACCACACGCTGCTGCCTAAGCCCGTGGTTCTTTACCCAGTCCCAGGGGTGGGGAGTGTTAAAGTCTGAGAGACTGTGAGAGACTGTGAAGTAGTCAGAGCCTTAATGAGAGCAGACAGGACATGGCAGGTGGAGAGAGGAACCCACCACTCCAACCTTGCCTCGGTGCTAAATGACGTGTCCAGAGCACAAGGCCAAAACTAATCAGTCTCATGGGAGGACTGAACCTTTCCGCACGCGCACACACACACACACACAGCACTTACACACTCATTTTGCATCTTCTATCTTTTTACCTTGCAGTGTCAGTGGAATTGAAAATAGATGAATTGGTTTTAGTAAAATATTGGGTAATGTTTGCTGATTTAATAAAACAGTCTTTTCACTGAGCGTGCTTCAAGGGCTCTGGGTGTATTTTCTCTGTGCAGATGGGTCTGGAAGGTCTGCAGCAAGAGTTTATCAGAGTGGAAGAAATTCCTTTCTCCTCAGAACAGAAATGGATGGTGGTTCGATGTGTCCACCGCACACAGCAGGTGGGTTTGTGTCCCTGTGTTAAGGACCGTAACACATATTTTAAATAGTCCTTCCATGATATTAAGCCATGACTCTAAAGGATACCTACATTGTCTAGTCATTGTTTTCATATCAAAGTTAAAGACCATGAAGGTTGTTTTTCCATGATTTTGTATTTTAGAGACACAAGACTCTAACAAATTTCTGTGTTATCCATTTGTTCTTTATCAAGCGAATTCATACTGATGTTTTTCCATGTCAATGTCTCATATTTACCAGGGTAAACCAGGAACTTACTTTGCGAAAGGAGCCTATGAGCAGGTCATTCGCTTCTGCAACTCCTACAACAGTCAAGGAGGAGTGTCATTACCTCTTACTAACCAACAGAGGGAGCTGTACCAGCAGCAGAAGAGTTACATGGGTACAGCAGGCCTAAGAGGTATGACAGGAGTCTAAGAGGTCATAACCCAGAGCAGGGGGCTACCGTACCCTTCCTGTCTTTAAATGTATCGATTAGATTCACGCAACATTATGACTTTCCTAATGTCTTTGACTGTTCGTGGCACATATTGAAGCTCACAGCTGTTTAACTGACTATTTTCCACTGTGCCAAACTATTGGTTTGGTGTGAGTATTCTTTACGGTCTGCCTTAACTTCATATCCACATTGAGGCAGCAACTTTGCATTCCCACTGGTGCCATGGCTGTCCCTCCTCGTACTCAGACTGTAATTTGAATCTCGTTTCTGAGATTTGGTGCTCCCGAGAGACACGCAAGAAGTCATGTTCGATATCTGTGTTTTTCCGCAAGCAGCCTTTAATTACGTTAGTCCCTTTGAGAGGTCTCGCTAATGAAAATAAACAGAATTCAGCTGAAGCTCATCTGGACTGCTGAGGACGCTCTCGTCTTTTCTTTTTTTTTTGTCCTTCCAGTTCTGGCGTTTGCCTCGGGTACCGAAATGGGAAGTCTTACCTTCCTGGGACTGGTGGGCATCATCGACCCGCCCAGGGAAGGGGTGAAGGAAGCAGTGGGTACCCTCATCGGCGCGAGTGTGGCTGTCAAGATGGTCACCGGAGATTCTCAGGAGACGGCCGTGTCTATCGGTGAGAGAGCTCCGCCGTTCCCTGTGTCCTCCTCAGAACCTCGTTCTCCCGGGTCGCTCCGTCTTTTCGTTATCTCCTCTTGTCATTCTTTCTCTGTTCCTCTTTTTTTTTTTCCCCCTCACGTTTCCTCAACCAGTTCTTTTCCCTACTCTTTTCTCTTCTCCCCTCCTCCCCAACTCTCCTGCTCCTAACTGCGCGCCTGTTATCTCCACAGCTAGTCGTCTGGGACTGTACACTAAGGGTTCCCAGTCTCTGTCTGGAGAGGAGGTGGACAACATGGATATTCTGCAGCTGTCTCAAATAGTGCCCAGGGTACAAGCACACTGCCATACTCTTCAACATGTGTAATCAGTAATAGCACTGCTATTGGAAAGCTCTGGTCTCTCTAGGGTCGAAAGAAGAATTTGTGTTTGAATTTCTGTTTGTTTTTCTATACAGATAGCCGTGTTTTACAGAGCTAGCCCCCGCCATAAATTGAAAATAGTCAAGGTGAGTAGAGAGAGAAACTCAACCAAACCTATAAATGAAACACTAAGGGGAATCAAAATGAGTGCACTTTATAGGTCATCAGTTCCTGTGTTGTTGTACCATATATTCTGACCATGTATGTCATGTAATGGCTTTTAAGAATGAAAACATATTTGGTATTAGACTTAGTAGCCAGTTATGGTCAGAAACACGGTCAGTCAGCTGATGTGGCGGAGAAAAAAGCCTGTGGCATGGTCTAACCGGACGTAACCCCTCCTGACAGTCACTACAGAACATAGGAGCAGTGGTTGCCATGACGGGAGACGGAGTGAACGACGCCGTGGCCCTGAAGGCGGCAGATATCGGCGTGGCGATGGGTCAGACGGGGACAGATGTCTGCAAGGAGGCGGCAGATATGATCTTGGTGGACGACGACTTTCAGACCATTATGTGAGCTGAAGCGTTTTTCTTTTTTCTTTTTTTTTTTGAACCGGGTTGTTCCTATGACAACAAATAACAATAAAGCAGATTAATCTGACGCCTTTGGTGCTCATTTTCAGGTCTGCCATTGAAGAAGGAAAGGGGATTTACAACAACATTAAGAACTTTGTGCGTTTTCAGCTGAGCACGTGAGTGGTCCTGTGTTTTTCGTTACCTGTACACAATCTGTCTTAGGAAGCCCAGGCCAGGGCAGGGCGTTTTTGCATGTCGTAATTGCCTCAGAGATTGAATTTGAAAGCTGAAGTTAAATGTGCTCATTCCCTCAGGAGCATCGCTGCGCTTACCCTTATCTCCTTGGCAACGCTCATGAACTTTCCCAACCCTCTAAATGCCATGCAGATTCTGTGGATCAACATCATTATGGATGGACCACCTGCTCAGAGGTAACACACACACACACACCACTCAAAGACAGGGGTTTTGCAGTCAAACTTATAGGAACAAGGACGTTTTTGGGAAAATTCTGGAACTGGTTTTAAATCTGTGAATCGTCGTGTTTCTGTTTTTCAGTTTGGGAGTGGAGCCCGTGGATAAAGATGTTATCAGGAAGCCTCCGCGTAACGTTAGGGACAGCATCATCACTCGCAGTCTGATAGTGAAGATCCTGGTGTCATCGTTCATCATCGTGTGTGGCACTCTGTTTGTCTTCTGGAGAGAGGTGGGTCCTGTTAACAGCTGTCTCTGGGCCTGCTGACAGAGCGCTACAGAATAACTGAATGGAGAGGTTGGCAGGAGTAGAGCAGGGTTTTGGGGGTTACAAATATGTCTTAAATGTGTACATTATGGTTTTATGCCTCAAAACCACTCTTCCATTGATCCGTATGTTGAAAGCAAAACGTGCATTTATATTTGATTATATTAAAAATACATACACTGAAATCTGTAAATGTGAGCACAGCGATCAGAGATGTAAGACCAAACATCCACTCTGCATTTCACTTCTGCACCTGCAGTCTTATCTCCCTTATATTTTGCCCGTTTATTCCAATACCCACCTTCTCTCCATCCACGCATTTCTTTCTGCACAAACCCTGAGAAATTAAACCTGGGCTTACATAGTTCACATACACTATGAACTACTATAATTAAATCTGACAAGCATTACAGTCAACATGGAGTACCATAATAATGATTACAAATGTGTTTGTTAATTAGTATGCATAAAAGCAGTTCATTTAATAAATGCAAATAAATGTCAATGAAAGAGGATAAAATAAAATCAAAGGTTAAGGCTGGAATAGCTTTACTAATATGAACAGTTCTGAATCTGACCCCTCACATATGTTCTTATCGTGACAGAAATCAACTATGAAGATCATGGACTGTCATTTAGCACTGCGCATTCCGGATCCTCGTCCTTTTTTGGAATGTGATGATTTAGCCATAGACGCAGTCATTCTAGAAGCACTCTGCCCCCTAGCTGTGGAAATTAGTTCTGTGAATTTTAAAAGTTGTTTGAGAACGATGCACGCAAAGGCATTGGTGCATTTCAATTACGCCGTTTTGTTTTTGATCTTTGTTTACTTGTCTGCTTTAATTAATTTGTCCATGTAGTTAGTTATTTTGGATATGCATAAAGAATTAGATGAAAGGAAACTTAAACGCAAAGTAGAATTGAGCCAATTGCTGATATTTATTATAAGCATTCATTAAAAACATCAAAAGCAAACAAAACAAAAGGACAGCATTAATTTGGTATATTTATATGGAGCACATGAGGACTCTGTTGTAAACTTTTTTTCTTTTCTCCCCCTCAAATTTTTTGCCAGCTACAAGACAATGTGATCACACCCCGAGACACCACCATGACCTTCACATGCTTTGTCTTCTTTGACATGTTCAACGCCCTCAGTTCTCGCTCGCAGGTACAGTTGTCCTGTCCAGTTAAACCTGCCCCGACAGCCAGGCATCCAAAAATTCAGTTTGTGCTAATCCAGTAATGAAAGGGCTGTGAAACGACGCCTTCATACTGTCATTCTCTCACTGCCTAAGAAAGAATCGTCGATCGTGGTTTCCGCTAAGGTGAGGTTCAGAGAACTGAACGGGAAGAACAAATGAGACAAAGGATTCAAACAGTGCGTGCTGCTATCATTTGGTCTCTCCTTTGTTGTCAAAGCGTAACGATTACATTTAGTTGCAAGGCTAGGACTGCGTGTTTGTTGGCTTTTGACTGAGTAATGACATCAACCCATCGTTTGCAAGTAAATACACTCTAAGCCTTGGTTGCATCAGATATTCGAGTGGGGTCAGTGACATAATGATGTAATAATGATTTTGGTCTGGCCTATGAAACCTGTGCCTTCTCCCGCACTAGGTTCACTCCTTCACTGTCTCCTCCACTTTCTACCTACAGACTCGCATGGTGCATGAGATGGGCCTGTGCAGTAACAGAACCTTCTGTTATGCCGTCCTGGGCTCCATCATGGGCCAGCTCCTGGTCATCTACTTTCCTCCACTGCAGAGGGTCTTTCAGACGGAGAGCCTTAGCATTTTCGGTATGAATCTCTCTCTGACTCCAGACAGACAGAAAGACAGGAAATGGGCATAGCTTTGGTGACAAAATATGCCTACTTCAGTCTAGTTTTACACCGCCATCTGTAGTATATTTTTAACAGTTGCTGACCTGTTCAGTAAAATGCTTAAGTAGTGTGTTTTTAATATGGTTTTTTTTTAAAACCATTTCCTATATGTTGTAAGTATATATAGCTTTGTTTTCATGCCTTCAGATCTGCTGTTCCTCATCGGCCTCACGTCCTCCGTTTGCGTGGTGTCTGAACTTATAAAGAAACTTGAGAGGTTGAGAAGGACAGAGAAACCCGACAACAGCGATTCTTTCCACGAAGTATGACGCACATTGCGTCCCGGGCGAAAGGACAGTTGGGAGGTAGAGGTGGCGGGTCTTTGGTGTGGATTGGGGTTTGGGCTTTTGGTATCTCACGGTGTAATGGACCAGAATGTAAAGTCTGGGTCGGTCTGACTTTGCTTTTACTGTTCTTAGTAAGAGCGACACTCACTGTATAAGACTGTGCTGGCCCTGGTTTAAAAAAAAAAAAAAATCCCTCATACGCACCTGTTTCCCTGTCAAGATGCTTTGGTGTGCTGCTTTGAGACTGTACAGTTTTCCACTGCATCTGGAAGAACTTTATTTATAAGATGCTGTAACTGTTAATACAGTGGCTATTGATGTCTTGGTTTCATGACTTAAAGGTGTCCTTTTTTTTTTTAAACACCTTACTTTGAGCACAAGTGGTTGACCATAGTTGTGTGGTACAATATGAATATCACCTTTTTTGCATTCCAGTTCATCATGCTACAGCATACTGGCTTCTAATAGTGAGTCATTATAATGTCTAAAGGAACTGACCACTACATAATGATCTATTTTTGGCAGAATCTTATTTATCAAAGAAGACAGTGTGAAAAGATGTGTTTGGATTTGTAGACAGTGTTGTAACAATCATTAAAGTCATTTTATTTACGATCGCCGACTCATTGATTCCACCAAAATATATTTGTAAATTCTTTAAGAACGCTGCAAACAGGGTCACATTTGGTTTATTTAATTTGGCACTTATGGTTACCATTTCCCAGTACAAGACCTCCCTTTTTTCTACCATCAGGAATTTACTTTCTTACATTTTTGTACTGAGACATTTTTCATTAATCAGAAATGTAATGTTTCAGATAGGTTTCATTAATCAGAAGTTTAGGGCTTTGTCTTTTTCATGGTTCTCACACTAAAATTCTTCCCATACACTGGTACCACTTCACTTAGTCACTCACACACTCTGTACACTTCACTGTTCTGTTCTGTTCTCTGATGAACCGCTCTTCATAACGGAACATGGAGAGATGAAACACTGGGATAGTTTGGTATTTACCGACACGCATTTCTTGGTCAAATACTGAAACACAGCTCTCTTTTTCTGCCTTATGGTGCCAGTGTGACAGTTCCTGTGCAGGTCACACTAGAATAACTATGGTACAGGTCCTCATAGTCCTATCAGAAGGTGGATGATAGGTGACGTTTTTGAAAAACCGATCTGACTGACTAGTCCTATTACCATCAACCCTCTTAAATAATGCAGTCTGAATTTTGTCTATAGGGGTTTTTTTTTTCTAGGAAGACTGATCTAAATATGTGTGCTTTCTTACTGAAGAAATCGGTTGTTTGAATGGTAAAAAAAAAAAACCCAAACAAACAAATGTATGTATGACAATTGTAAAGCTTGATTTTTGAATTTTTATTTATTTTTAATGTGTTTTGCACAGCTGAAACAGTACTCTGTTGTGGTGTTTTCTGAACACATCTGTATATTAAAATTTTTACAAATCTTTAAAAATGTTCTGTGTGCGACTGTTTAAACTGGAACAAAATGCTTTTATCCTGTGTACGAATAATATGCATAGCTAATTGTTTGCACCTATGAAATGATGTAACTTAAGAGGAAAAATTTAATAACTCGCCAACTTAATTGTAATATATGTTGTCCTACCTTAAAAGAACAGTTCATTGGGTATCTACTGGTTTTATGCATGACTGCATATTCAAGCTCTCGATGCACTGAAGTACAGGAACCCAAGTTCATATACAAGACAATCAGATAGCTTATGAATTAGAGCCTCACAAAGGTTAAATGACTTGAGCTCCCTTTCTTCTCTCACTATAGACAATAGGAGGCCTCCCTTAATCCCTCTATACAACAGGATGACCAGTTAAAACCATGTGAATAACCACTTTGGTAGTAGAGACACATAAATATATCAACTCTCAGTTCTAGTTAAGTGTGCCCCCTGTAACATTACACACTTTTCTAACCACAAGGCCACATCTGATAGGTAAGTGTTTATGTAACCAACAGCTTTGCACGATAATATCTATTGTCGCAACCCGATATTATGTATTTCCAGGAACTTGTGAAGCTGATGAAAGATAGTACTTCTGCTCAGCACCAAAAAGCTTTAGTTCATTTTAAACGCTGATAATTTAGGGTTGGATTTAGCCAGCAAAGCCACAAAGGTAGCTTCCCATCCCACTGTTATACTGAGCACACTCTACCTGCACAACATATGAACATGAATTTAGAGATACACCCACTGGCTTCATTTGAAATTGCAACATTACAAACATTATATACAGTGAAATCTTAAATTCCAAGTGAAAAAGGCACTCTTAAGAGCAGACAACTTCGCAAACGTCCTACAGTCTCATCCTGCTTTACTAACTGCTAGGCTTGTATTACACTATGATGAGAATTGCCTGTGATAAAGGTTGCCACTAAGCCCCAAAACACCAGCACATCTGCTGGGTCCTAATATCCTACATAACTGATCAACTGATGTTTGCTGGCTTAGTGATTAATTAGTGGCTGGGCATTCTTTAAACATCACTCTGGGCACATGTAACATTGGTGATCATGCTTATTCTCCAATATCTGGATCAAACAGATAAACATTCAGAATCACAGGTCAGAGTCATAAGATCCCGACATATAGCCAAACTCTCTGCTGAAACCTCTGTTATCTTGCATCAGCACTCTCTGTGTCAGGGCAAAATATGGATATTTAGTGTAAAACCTCCATCTGTTTTTGTTCAAGGGACTTATCTAACCTTTTTGAAAGTTTTATGAGAATATACCACTCATTATCTGCCCTAATATGGACTGTCAGAAGATAGTAGAGTTTAGCCACATTTAAAAAATTTTTGGCAACAACAATTTAACTGCAAAAAGGGAAGGCAGTCATTTTCTTCTCTTCTTATTTTATACTTTGTTTCACCAAGTATCATAAAACAATTATTATAGTGCCATAGGGTCATGAAAGCATTGCTAAACACCGGATAAAATATTTTAAAAAATGCACGGTCTTGCAAAGGGAAAAATTACATAGCAGCAATTTTATCAACTTTATTAAAAAATTTTGTTTCACTATTGCTCTTAACATCACATGTACGGAATTGAGACATGTACGTCAAATGGCGACACTGCTGGGGGAAACGATTCAAAAATGCCAAACTATAAATACAAACTACATTTCCCAGAATCCCGTGTAACAGTTTGCAACAGTTTGCAGCAAATTTGAACGGTAGCCGTGTATAACCGTCATGAATGCGTACGGCAGTACACATGAGGTGGTTCACTTATGGCTTGAGCAAAAGTAAATGTTAAACTATGGATTTACCACATGACAGATTCTGATTATATGAAACACACTGACGCGCCTGGAAACTGATATTCCGAGCTAGCGAGTCACTGACTACTAGTAAGACGAACATTCCTCAACAAGAAGCAGCGTGCTCAACTGTAGTTACCCCTTCATGTCATTCAAGATTAGGTAGGTGAACTGTTGCCTTAAATAGCTTTATTTGCAGACACAACACATAGAGATGTTTATTTAATTCAGCTTATGAATTTAAATTGTGGAGACGGTTCGTTGGGTGGTATTTCCTCTGAGGAGGTCATTTGACATCGTTGACTTAGTTTCTGTTTAGCATTCTGTTTACAGGTTAGCATTTCTGAAATGTGTTTTCAGCACAGGGGATCCTAGAATTAACGAGTAGAGTAGAATAACAAAAAAAAATCGTTCTCAACAACGGCTTCTCTTATAATCTACAAAATCTGTTGACCATAAAATGTAGCTAACCTTTGTACATAACACATGTACTGGTGCATGACAGTACAACAGTAGTAGGCTATGCAACCGAGAGAGTGCGAATTTCTCCCTTCACAGTGTATTACTCTGTCTATGTGCAGTTGAAGGTCACGAGATATGGAGAATTATACCAAAGCACGCACTGTGGAGCAGCCCTGCCCCTGTCCTTTCGCTGATCTACCCAGTGACACTCCAGAGGTGCGAGTGAAAGATGGAAGTAAGATCCGGAATCTGATGAGATTTGCCTTGAGTCGTATGGAGGAGAAGCCAGCCAGTGTGGAAAGTGAGGGCGGCGATGAGAACCCCGAGACAAACAAAGGAGCGCCGCAGAAAATTTGTCGTCAGATCCTATTCACAGGGTCCGGACCCAGTGTGGCCAAAGCGATCACGTGCGTGGAGATCCTGAAGCGTCGAGTGCGAGGCTTGCACCAGCACACTCGTTTGCTCTACCGTACAGTGCAGGAGGTGTGGGAACCACTGGAGCCCGAGGCCGGTTTGGACAGCCTTACTGTCAGCAGAAATGTGCCGGGCATATGGGTGCTGCTTTCCAAGGACCCGCTCGATAAGAACCAGCCGGGGTACCAGGCCCCGGGTTGCTTTGATGCCCTGTGGGCGCAGTCTGCCAGGGAGGAGGCAGAGGGACAGAGAACTGGTCAGAGGAGAAAGAGGGGAGGCGGAGCTGGTCGAGGAAAAGGCCCAGGCAGGCAGACTGGACGGCCACGTGATGGACGTAAAACTCCAAATCAGGGAGGGAACAGCCAAGAATGAGTCCTGCATGGAGTAGGGTGTTCCAGAGTTCTGTATGTGATGGATAATGGCTCTCACCGTATGAGTCAAGGATGTCTTTTATGGTCAACGGGGACTGACCAAAGAACAGCATTCTTATAAATGTGCTCTGGTCTAATGACCAGAGAAAGAGTCTAATGTAGACCAGAAGTCACACAGATGCCTTAAAAGAATGAAGGATCTATTTGGGTATAAAAATTCTGTGTTGTGTGTAACTTTTCTGGAATTAACTGAATGCGAAAATATGTTTGTTACCAACTCTTCAGTTAGCAAATAAAGACGTTATCGATAATAACATGGTCATGGTCTTGCTTGAATGAATAATATAGTTAAAGGGGAAATCCCACCCCAGATATGAGGTTTTTCTGCCTCATGCTATATACCTACATCTCAACCAATGGCCGTACACCTATGTCACAAGTTTCCTATTGCGCTGCGAAAGTACCTATCCTGAAGTAGGAGCTAAAAAAGCCCCTCAAAATGATGCTCTAAGAACTATAATTGTTCTACGTTCCTGTGATGCAAACACGCGACAAAGGGGGTATTTTCCCCACAGTTTTAATAACTATGGAAAAGTTCCTCCGGTGCGAAAGCGCCTCTGGTCAAATGTACCATGGGTTGGTAACATTTTGGGTTTTATTCAGAATTAATAATTAACATTTCCTTCTGTTTCATCATAAGTATTCTTAGTAAACCCTAAATGCTGATGCTGTCACATGGGAAAACCCTAGGACTTTGCATTTTCTAAGAGTCTGAAACCAGTGTGCCTACCATTTACAGCAAGTTACTTAGGTTGCTTGTTATACTCAGTAAGCCACAGATACATGTCTCACTGTTTGTCAGAGCAATCTATTTCCATGAATGGTACTATGTTCCTAGTAAACTGGCCCCTGAATATACAAACCAAGCAGTTTTAAGTGTTATATTGCCAATTATTCTTTGAAACCACATATGAAATTCAATTTATTGTCCAATCAAACACTCTGACAGTGCAGAGTATGGACACAACACGCAATAAATCAGGGTACTACTAATTGCTACATAATACCACACAATACCACATAATACCACACGACAGGGGTGGAAAAAGTAAAAGCAGAAGTACTCTTGCTAAAAAGTACTCTAAGTGGAGTTAAACTGACAACCCTTTTTGTAAATTGTAAATGAGTGACTACTATTTTACACTCATGTATTTTACTACTATTTTACACTTATGTATTTTTTCAGGGATACTTCAACTCTACTTGGAGTACTTTTTTTGTTTATTTTTGAGCAAGAGTACTTCTACTTTTACCTTTTGCACCCCTGCTGCTCAGCACCACATAAGCACCACATACCACCGGTCCTGTGTGGTTTTGTGTGGTATAGTGTGGTGTCTTGAGGTGTAGTGTGGTTTTATGTGGTGTAGTGTGGTGTCTTGAGGTGTAGTGTGGTTTTATGTGGTCTAGTGTGGTTTTATGTGGTATAGTGTGGTGTCTTGAGGTGTAGTGTGGTTTTATGTGGTATCTTGTGGTGTAGTGTGCTATTATGTGGGGGGCGTTCACGTGGTATTGTGTGGTGTTATGTGACAATCAGTAGGACCCACTGATCAAGATCTTTTGCAGGACTTGTTACAGTTTTAAGATAAAGATTTATCATGTCTAAGTTCTTATTAATGTAAAAATAAAGTCATCATCACCAGGCAACAGAGAAGAATGAGGAACAAAGCCTCACTCTCACCCTGTACCAGCTGGTGTAGTGCCTGACGAATGGATCCCTCTGTTTACTGCTGTGAAGGTAATGTAGTCATGGTGCAGACCCACCTGTGTGTAGGGTTGTGCTGCTGTACCTGCAGCATACAGATAAGTAAGTGGTGCTCTCTGGTGTTTTTTTTGTGCTAGTGAACTTTGCTGAAGATTCGAAAAAAAAAGAGATCCATGTGCTTTTGACACCCCATGAAGAGACTGTGAAAGGTGTTTTCAGTAGAGTGGCACCCTGTAGCAAATTCCATTGTCTCCATGGTTTTTTTGTGAAGCTACATTAAGAGTCTTTGGTACACAACCTGGCATAGTGTATTCAGGATGGGGGTCTCTGACCATGCTTAGGCAAATTCAGTAAAGTTTGCTTGGTGGCTAGCTATCATTGTGGCTGTAGAATCAGGTAAAACTTGACTAGATACATAGATTTAGTTAATCTTTTTTTTTAATCCCATATTAGATGATGCTATTAAAATACATGTTAGCTCCAATGATGCCATTATGAAAGCTTTCTTTTGTTAACATGTTTTTATTTCTGCTTTCCGTTCTCCGAGTCACATAATAAAGTCAAAAAATGTGCATGAATTGAATGGGTGCAAATACCCTGTTGCCTATCTGGCTAAGATAATAACCATCATCAAACAGAAAGTGAGCTGGCTTGCCTCATGACAGTGTTGCCTGGATAAAAGCACTTAGGTGATCATCCCAGCACTGAAGAGGCCAAGAGTTTGAACATAGCAGAGGAGAGCCATGGGTCTTGGATTGGATTGGCCTGGACCACTGCCTGCACAATCTGGATTGGCCAGATGCTGACCCGACAGGCTTCAATCAGTGGGCTGAGAACCAAGTTAGCGAACTGAAACAGACTGTGTGTCCCTCTCAGCATCTCTAAAACCGCAAAACAGTTGAAGCCTGAGCTCTGAAAGCTGCTCTAACCGACCCCCACCCGACCAGTTAGTCATGTCCCGCCAGTAGCAGTGTGGCTGTGGTACACCGCATATGCAATACTGTTATGAAGGTTTAAACATCACATAACAATATAAACAACATTAAGCTATTTATAAGATATGTTCTATAAATAAAGTATAGAGTTAAGGTCACTCTGATTTTAATTACCTTCCTTATGTAAGGTGGCAAACCTGTCATTTTCCTGAACCGTGGGAATACTTCAGAATGTGAGCATGAATACAAAATTTGAACTGTCCTTGATAACCTTTCACAAACTCTATAGGCGGCATTTGTTATGTTCCCAAAATTTGTCTTTGGGATTGATACAAAAAAGAGACACAGAAGCAAAAAGTGTTTTATATTTATAAGGAGAGTAGAGCAAGTTGTGACCAACTGATGGTGACAAAGGACAAAAAACAAAAAAATTGAAGCAAATTCTAGCTAAACTAACTCTGAATATTAAATAACTAACTAACTCAAAAACATGCCAAAAGAAAAGGAGTGGTTCAAAGTACACTATATTTGAGCTTCTGTCAAAATAAAAAAGAAATACAAGCAGGAACTACTAAACTGGACATCTACAGAATGTAAACTAAGTGGATGTGATGCGCGAAGACCCCCCCCCCCCCCCAAAAAATACTAAAAGAGCAAAATGGCTAGACTTAGCTGGTGTGAACAAACACACGTACATACTACAGGCAAAACTGTCTCATCTGTAGTGCCAAACGTCAGTCTTAACAAAAGCACATGACAGGAGTGAGTGGCCAGAGTGAGAAGAGGAACATTATATTAAGAAGCCTCTTATCTTCATCCTCCCACCCATGTTTGCTGGAATGGCCAACCAACCAACCAACCAAGAGCTGAGTACATTCACACATACACACATAGATTCACAGTGTACACATATAGAATTTTTTTTTAATACTGAAGGAAAGTAATGTGCTACATTTCTGTGAAAATCTTGTGTGTTGTTTCGATTTCAGTTTAATATTACAGGCAGATGAGTAATTCGTTTGAGGTTAACAACTGAGATCATCCCCAAATATTGGATTTAATAAGAAATATTTATTTGTTCCTTCTCATTTTCAATCAGTCTGTAAGAATTACCAACTAATTTACTGTTAATATGATTCAGATCGCCTCTATTGATTCTTGTCACTGTTCACTTCCCAGCACAAATCTAACATGACAGAGGACAAGCCAAAAAGGGAAGTTGGAGTCATGTGTCGGCTAGTTTGGTAGACTTATGCTGGACAGCACCAAAGAGGAAGTTCCTTTTTAAACTCTATATGCACAAACACTATAAAGCAGTTTTTAAAAAGTGCTGTCTTCAAAAGAAGATTATGTGTGCACGCAGCACATACAAACGCATGAACATATATGCATCTATGTGTGCATAAATCTTCAGTTTTTCAGGCAGCTGACCCACGACATCAAGCTTCCCTGAGCCACCCAAGCTCCGATTCCTAAGGACAGAAGCACTTTGATCCCCAGTGACAAAGAGAGCAGCAATATTAGGGTGGAGGGGAAGTTCTCTCTCTTCTGTTGATCAGGTTTCAAAATATAGAGCGTGGCCTGATCCTTGCCCAGGGAGTTAAAAGCCGCACACGTGTAGTACCCCTCAGGCTGGACACCCAGTAGCCGACTGGTGGTGTGGTGCTGTCCTTTACCTTCCTGTGAGAGAGGAGATGCTGGATCACCTTCTAGAACATCCTCTGGTCCCATCCACTGGATGTTGGGTAAAGGGGAGCCACGAACTTGGCACAGAGCTATATATCCCGATTCCTCACTGCTTTCCACTCTAAGGCTCAGGATTCGTGGCGCGGCTGCTCAGGATTACCACACAACACACAAACACATCAGAAACCTCCATGTATCATACATCACCATTAAGTCATTTTTAATTCTCTATTTACTTTGTTTCACATTCCTACCTTCCACTCTGAGCCAGATGCCCATTTTGTTCTCGATGCTGACGTGATGATGTCCAAGCACTTCTATCCGGCAGTAGTAGCGTCCGCTGTCCTGGAGAGCAGGGCTCTTGATTCTGAGCGAGAGGTCATGCTCGCGGTGGTTTCCCTCCAGACGGTAACGCTGGTCTTGGTCTTTCCGGGTCTGGCACTGGTTACTGTCGTTCAGGGTGGTGCACTGGAAGAGCACGGTGGCCGTTTGTCCATGTCCAACCTGCCACACTATGCGGACGGAAGGGTGCTTTGTGTGGTGGGGGTGGGTGTAGGAGCAGGGAAGTACCACCGGGTAACCTTCAACAGCCTGCACTTCTGAAGGCCCCTTTATGGACCAGCCATCTTCATCATGGGTTGCTAGAATTGATGTGAAGTGTTATATTTCAGTATGTCACATAGGGATTGTCCAAAATTGAACAACAGAAAACAAGTTAAGTGTAACATTCTGACTGTAACGTCATCTATATCAAGTAGCCTATTCAAAAAGCTGATCAATGTCACAATTCAATCTTAAACAAGGCTTTTGCTCTACAGACAAACGCTTCCTAATGTTTACAGGTGAATTTCTAACCCGAAAATAAATGAAAGGAAATGACCCATAACCCTTAATGTCCCTGTACTTCATAAGCATGCTCACCTGCAGTATTGAGCAGAAGCAGCAGGCTCAGGGCAGCACTGAGGAGATGTGTGTCCATGGCTCTCCTGATCTCCTCTTCTCTTATGGTGAGGCTACAGAATGAGGATCAAATCTTCAGCTGCCTGTTTCCACCGTCTGATTCAACGTCATGGACACGCACAGTCACAATGTAGACACATTGTCACTCATCTTGATATAGGACTCGCTCTGAATTCCCTCAGAAGAGAGATTCCCTCAGAAAGTTCCCAAAAGTCTATAAAGATGTTATGCTGACTGATTTAAACATTCAAAAGTAAAAGCTTTATTGTCTGGTTACCTTTACACAGTTATATGCAGAGTGTTCAAGAAAAACACGATGATATGTGACATATAACTTCAATGTATATTTTTGTTCTTTCTTTGGCTCCTGTTTGCGCACAGCTGAAAAAAAAAGCCAGAAAAAGAGAAGTGAAAGATGAGTGCACTGACCATGCATTTCTTTTGAATTATTGTTCTGTAGTTGAAATTGAACTGAAATTTGTTGTTAAAAATATCTGAGATAAAGTTTTGTGCTGCTGATGTGGAGGTTCTAAGGTTTGTTTACCTCCAGCTTATGTGAATGGTTTGCCTGAAATTTAAACAGCTATATAAAGAATTTTTCCATCCATTTCTAAAATATGCTAGCCACCAGAGCAATAATTCTACATCGTCATCATCAGTTTAATCAGTATAGTTTGCTTCATTCTTTGAAAGTTCTTCTTGATCAAGGCTTAGCATGTAATATCCAAATTAACCCGTTTAACATGTAAGAACATGACTTTTACACCTAAAGACATACAGCATCTACAGACACTCACCGCATCTACACACCCAGAGAATGATCAACAGCTTATCATGAATTTACAATGAGCCACTCTCTTATCCCACCAGTCACGACTGTGAATGTTGACATGTTTATACCTCCTGTGAGCATGATATAGATGTTGCAGTACAATCTTATTAAGATATAAATAATAGACCCTTTAAAGATGATATGCATCAAATCTGGTAGTTGTACCTCCACAGTAAGACGTTTTATTTGTTTCTTTGTATTTGTTTTACTTGTTCTCTTTTTTTTTCTGATGAAAATGTTTTTTTCATGTCACCATTTCCATCCCCAACATGAAAATAATTTCATTTATAATTTGCCTTTCAGTGACAAGCGTATTAACCACTCTTTTACAGCTGTGGGTTAAACTGAGAAACTCCAGTCCTCACTAAAATAGTTACATTTGAAACACTTTGCCTTAGCACAGGATTCCAGCCAGTTAGAGAACATATTGCTCAACTCTGCTTCCTGATTGTACAGAATCTCATGTTCGACAGGAAAAGAGCAAATTTCTCTTTCTTCGTGGTTTGATTTTTGTCTCCTTGAGGATGTCTCATATTTTCTTCTTCTTTGCCTTTCTCCTTTGTGGTCTTTCAGGTAAAATTTACTCTTCTGTGCTATTTCTGATACACACTCATGTTATCTCTTAAATGATATTTGCTGTACAGGGACAGTGACATTTTTCAGAAGACTAAATGTAATTGTAAGATTTATGTCACATAAAAGTACTGTACTGACTGCTAGTAAAGGCTTCAATCCAAAATTCCTTAGAACATGAATAGAACATGACATTTAATTTTCACATTGTTTGTGTTTCAGTACTTGTTACTAGTTGTTGCACTTTAGTGTTGTATTTGCATGGTGCACCAACACTCCAAAAAAAAAAAAAAATCCTCATAGGGGTAAACCTACTTGGCAATAAACTAAATTCTGATTCTGATATGAAAGGGTCCAGCAGTTAAGTAGTTCACAACTGAGGTATGGACTGGAAGATCTAAGAAAAAGAAGAAAATAAAGGATATATTTAATTATTTCAGAAATAAATAGAAATGAGGATAGTCATTGGGTTGTGAAAATACATGATTGTGATTCATTAAATAACCTTACCGTCTTTGGTGAAATGATAGGCCTACATCTCTCTGTAACAGAAATCCAAGCAAATTACAATATAAAACAATATATCAGCTACAATATTCTGAGTTTCTGTTGTCCACTCTCTTATTTTCCTTCAGTATTTTTACATTTGTATCTGGTCTAATACTGTTCTTAGCAATGGCACTTATGCAACCGACAGCTCCACATCTGGTCATTTACTTGGTTCGTATTCTGCCAATTGTCGATGTAAATGTAAATATCAAGTTCCTGAAAAAACACCTGCATTGATTTAAAAAAGAAAAACAACAACAACAAAGTTTGAGCATGTCCATGAATTGAAATGTTTTCAAAGCAACAAAGGTTTCTACACTCATTCAGATTCATGAGATACTTTTTTTCATCCCATTTCAGTTTGAAGTTCAAATCTTTTTGACTGGGATAAATCAATTAGAGTGAAAAGTCAATGCAAGATGTAAAGAAAAACAATCTACTAATGCTAAGATCTCTCTACAGGATCAGTTAGGGTGAGGTGGGACATGTATGTTGCACCTCAGGTTGACGGCATTGTGGATCAGAATGTGGTCCTGCCTTGTAACTTCACGCATCCACAACAGGATAACTACAATGGCCAAGTTACAGTTAAATGGATCTTGAATGACTTTGCTGGACAGTCATTTTTTACCTGCAGTACAGACATGAAAGCATCTGCGAGTTGTTCTCCCTCTGATCGATACTCTCTTATTGGCAATCCCAAGCAGCGAAATCTGTCTCTCCAAATCAAAAACCTACAGTTTACAGACAGCGGGATGTACTTCTGTAGGGTGGAGCTGAGCCATAACAGTTACCAGAAATGGCCTGGAACACAGCTTGATGTTTGGGGTGAGTATCGCTCTTTTCTTGTCAAAATACACTCCTCTCTGTAACTGAATTATTGTACATTTTCCAGGTCTATACTACCTTTTCCAAACTATATCTATACTGTTGGCAGTGCATTTAAAGGTGACAGCTGATTGTTATGTACACTGGTGTTTTTACATGATTCGGACTGCTGTAGGCAGCCAGTGGAGCGATCTCCCTCCTGCTTCTCATACTGGACCACGATCCCTGTGAGGGGTTAATATTTGTTTAAAGTGTGACTAATGAACACTTTTGATGATGAATTATTAAATCATGATGAATTGACTGGCTGTCTCATAACGTAATGGATATGATGACCATCCTTTTTTAATGGTACTGACCTATGTTGTGATGAAATTTTGCATTAATTGAATAAAGGATTCGTTTCATCTTAATATTCTTCCTTTTGCTCGCAATAGCTCCAGCACGGATTCTTAGCCTCTCCTCTGTGTCTGAACCAAGCTCACCTGAACAGCAACTGGAGTGTATCGCTGAGGGAAAACCCCTGCCTGAGGTCACATGGTTTTCTTCATCCACGGGACAAATGAGTTATACTGTAAAAGAAACAAATGCACACCAAGTCCACACCTACATTATCATCAGCTCTGGCAGCCAAGATGTACACGTCTGCCAGGCAGCAAACAAATTTGGCTCTGCACGGAGGGAGTTCCCCTCTCGCCCCAGCCCTCTGACAATCAGCCTTAGTGTCTGTGCATTTCTGCTGCTCCTGTTGGGACTGGGGGCTGCTGTCTGGTATCTGTGGAGAAAAGGTAAGTGCTTGATAGAGTAACCATGGAATTATGGGAAATGACATGTATTGGCAAAATATTCACTCCAATCTCTTCTTCGCTGAAGGAAAACTGGACGCTGTTATGCTAAAATATAGGTGAGTTTATTCAGCAACTTCTTCTGGAAAATTCCTTTTTTATATATAGAGACATCTTAAGTGATTTAGGTTTTTTTTTTTTCCTTTGGCAGAGGCAGAAAGCAAAAAACAGTTTTCACCAAATCTCCAACCGGTAATCATGCATAATCAGTGCTGACTTTCTGAATACTGAGTGAATTAAATAAGAAAAAATCCATCTTGACTGCCTCTATTTGCTTTTGTGATTAAGGTTTGACCACTCCAAAGTCTACATACATTAACAGTCAAGAAATCAGTGAGTAGACATATCATTACCACCATCGGTGCATATATCTTCTTCTATATATATATCTTGTATTTAATTTCATCTTGAAGAGAATTATGCTAATAACAAAGTGATTGGTTATGAACACGAAAGACATCCATTTTGTAAAGAGGGGGGAAAGAGAGACTGAAAGGAGACTGAATATGAGGAACCGGGTATCTAACTAGCTCTCTATCTTTTTAAGTAATTGATGTGAGTTAGTTATTACCAGTATGTTATAGTTATTAACATGTAATTTGAAAAGGTGTGTAGTGGAGCTGCAACATACTTCATGCTGATCTCTAGTGGTTGAATGAAATGTCCAGTGTCCATCAGTATGTTCTCCTACAGGTGGCAACAAAGAGGAGGAACTTGTGTACTCTGACCTTGATTTTGGTGACTCATCAAAATGTAAGGAATGAAAAAGATTGTTTTACATGTATTATACTTATCTGCTCAGTTAAATAATTGTTTTACCTGTATTTCATATTATTTTAATTGTGATTTGTATCGTAAAGGTGACAGAATTTCTACAGCACGTACAGAGAATGGTATGTATATACTCCTTATAGTACTGCAAAATATAATCTTCCCAACAGTGACTGATTACTGATGCAGAGTTGTATAGAATAAGAAAAATCTGTTTGTTGCTCCTAATTGTAACTATTTTCATTTCAGAAGTTCACTATGCTGTTTTGAACTTTAGATGAAAAGTTGAGACGTCGATCAAGTGAAGCACCATGGCCAAATGATGTAATGCCAAAGAAAGGGTCATCTCTTTTGACAGGAGTCCCTGGGTTTTCACTGTTCATGAATGAGAAGAGTAAGATAGTTATTACTGGTTTAAGAATTATCTAAAGGCTGTACAATGAACATTCTGTGAATACTATGTCTTGTGGAAGTACTTTGTGACTTGAATCTATACATATTTATTTGTGTATTTAGAGTGTAAATCTATAAGTATTAGTTAGGATCCATACAGAAAAAAGAAATTCAAACTGTGAAAAAATGTCAGTGTATGAAAGCATGAAACAATATTATTGATTGTGTATGTAGAAATGTTATAAGAATGAAATGATGAAGATACAATACATAAAATGTCCACCAGATGGTAATCCTTCACTGCAATGTTTTCCAGGTAATGCTTAATCTAAAAATGGGGGATAATATTTGTTCAGCTGATCTTCATGAAACTGTCTAGTACTTACTTTATATGAAATACACAATCTGGAACTAAATTCATTTTGTGATGTATAGTAATGACAACATGTGGCTCTTTCAGTGCATCATCTCGATAACTCTCACCATAACTGTTTTTTCTTGCTTAGCGGAGGATGTGGTTATTTACACATGCTTCCTGATTTTTCTGCGTTTTTTCATCACTATGGTAACACAAATCAACAAAGTAATACATGGTTTACTAAGTGATACTTTCCGCTAGGTTCCTGCCTGAATAAACCCTTTGATACGTCAAGGCATCTGTGATGTTAATTTTATGTTGGAACAAGCCTCTTATTTGTTTGTTTCATTTTTAAAGAATTCTTAAAATGCAAGATGAAAGCTGTGATGTGATATGAAGATGTGAAGCGCTATGTAAGATGAGACCTGTTCAGTTTACTATCTTATGTTTCTATAATTTTATTAATACTTTCCTGTAAAGGTAGCACACCAGAACATATGACAGCTGCTGAGGTTACTCATCACCACATAGTCCATTTGGGAGGCACAGGAGGGAGAGGTCTGTTTATGAATGAGACCACACAGCTGCCTATGGGCATTTGGTCTACGGACAATGGGCATTTAGGCCATTTGGATTTTGGCGCTCATAACTTTATATATATATATATATATAAAAAAGGGCTAAGTTTGAAATTCCAATAAACGTACATTGAAAAACACATGTCTAAATGTCAAACAGTCATTCACACAATTGCTCTAAAAGAAGGCTCCCTTGAGTGCAAAAGATTGTGAATTTTATTGTAAGTCATTTAACAAGGAGTGAAATGAATCACATGGGGTAAGGTGTATTCCCTACAGTTAGATTAATGGCATCAGTCCTGAGTTGGACTCACACCAGATCCAGGGTAAATACATAGGTGAATGTGCTCTTTGGAGAGTACAGTAAGTGATCAGGAACTGATATTAACAAAAGGGAGAAAAATAGATGTTTGATTATTTGTTTATTGATTTGTTTGAATACAAACTTAAAATGTTGACTACTTTGTGAAATTATTTGGAAACTGCTCCTTTAACAAAGGATTTGAATACAAGCAGGTAATGTTTTTAGGCTATATGTAGGTTTACACATATAGGACTTTAGCCTTTGCACCATGATTCGATTTATATTGCAATGAAATGATTTCTGCCCTTTGAATCTAGATCGTACAGTGGAAAAACGTATTATCAAGTTGTTTAGTATGATGTAATTGTGTTTATTTTGTATCCACTTTGTCAGCATTAGAAGTCCATATGTTTATTCCTCAGCGGTAACAGTACCATATATTCGGTTTATAATTGTAAAAACGGATTTGGCGCACTGATAAAATGTGTAGGCTACAGTTTGTTGTTTCATACACTAGCATAGCGTGACGAAGTGCTAAGGACTCAACGCATGACTACCCTTTAGAACAGACGTATGTTATTCCAGGCCTTTCTGTACCTCTCACTAACTAAGCGGTGACTATTCATGTAAAAGCAAACATTGTGCTAGTTGCAGTGTAGCAATACAGCAAAGTATTACACAAGCCCCTCCCTTCCTCGTGGTGGTCACACCCTCGGTGAAGTACCGAAGGGTGTTTCCGAAATTTGTGGTTGTGGACCCCAACAGCAACGACAGAAGTAAGCTTAGTTTGGTTAATTTAACTTTAACAATTTAGCATGTCTCATACCGTTGTTACTACCACAACAACGACGACATCGTCGTCCGATGGAGGATTTTTCAACCTAGGCTATACGCGTTCTACGCAAGGTTTATTGAAAATCGCACAAGTGGTAAGGAACTTCCTCGCGTCATTTAATTGACTCATACTTTGCACGAATTTAGTGTACACGTCCATATACAGTCTTACTCCGCTGCAAGATTTTGAAGGCGGTGGTCAATGAGCAAGCTAATTTTTCCTGCTTCCGTTTTTGGTAAAAAATGAACCTTTTGTTCCTAATGAATAGTAAGAGGAAAATGTATCCAAATAGTAGGCTTAATGGACACATATCTGCGTCAGGTTTTGATGGATTCAGCTGGAACTGTGTCTGGTGTGCGTGCCTTGCATAGTTTCCAAGTGGTTTTTGATACGTAAGGAATGATTTTGCCTACTCATTGAATCAAGTATGTGGACTTTTTATGCTATCTGCCATGGGTTTGTAGGGCTGTGCCGATAAACCAAAAGTTTTCATTTTAACTTCGTCAGGCAAGAGAGCGCGCCTCTATGGTTTTGCACGTTTTCCACACTTGATGTCGCTTGAGGGCGACAGGTGGTCCGCTTTGCAACAAATGTTTTAGAAAGCTGGCAATGTGTCATGAGTGAGGCCACACCAAGGATTTAAATAATGGCGCTAAATGAATCGACATGTGTTGTAATCTGTAATTATTCAAACACCTTTGACAATTTCAACCCAAGTAATTTTTAGAGATGAAATGTGCAAAATTACGAACACTGCCATCTTATTGTAGACGCAAGTGATATTTTCTATATGGCTTGTGTCGCCATATAGAAATTGAAGGATAACCCGTCTTGTGGCCACTCATGTTTCTTGGGTGCCATGATCTGTTGTGGTAACAGGTGTGCAAGGCAGAGGATATTAAAGGGAGATATACTGACTGGAGCTATCCTTATAAAGGCTGTTAGTGTACAAGCTACCACCTGTAGTTTTGAGGTTCATATTTCTTGGTATTAGATCACATCGGTGTGGTTCACCTCATAGGCACTCATCTATTTCTGATGTATATGGGCCAGTCCCTTTTTGAGAACTTTCTCACAGTCAACAGATATGATTTTAGCTCTGTTGTAGTGACTTACGTACACTTTTCATATTTTTGTCCACAGGTTTCCCTCCTTATAGCTTTCCTGTGTGTGCACTTGGAGTCTATATGGACCGACTACTCTGCCTTTCGATACTTTGAGGTTGTTACCCTGTGGTTCTTCATTGCTTTTCTCATCTTTTTCCTCATGTATGTATTCAGACTCCAGGGCAAAATTCCCTGCATTAACTGGACACTGACGGTGAGTGGCTCTATGTTGCAGTTCTTACACATCATAATAGTAGACCATGGGTTTAAAGTCTCTTTGCTGTACATAGTCTAGTGGCCTTAATCTATGACTGGCTTCACACAGCCCCAGTATGGACAGTGTGCGTGATATGATAGCGTTGAACTGACAAAAGAAACTTCAGTTTTAGCAATGGAGCTTGTCCTGATATTGTGTGATGACTTACTCTTCCTCTGTATTTGAAAGCATTAATGAACATCTCACGCGTACTTTCTCGTCTTTCTTACCATAAATCTTTATTTGTTTGTCACTCACAAACAGGAGTTCCTACACTATGCTGTTGGGACTATTCTTGTCTTTATTGCTTCCATTGTAGCGGCTGTGAAAAGTCATGGAATTTCTGCTCTAGTTGCTGGATCTGTAAGTTTCCTCCCCTGAGATATTTTTTTATATCCACTGAACATGGTGTAGGCTCCCTGTGGAACAGAAAAGAAAAGACTTTGTTCCTGTCTGCGCCATCTCAGTATAATGCTGCAGATAGGGCAATTTATCTGAACAGGAAGTCTGTTTACATAGGTGTGGTGCATTGTTTGACCTTAATTCAGATTTAGCACTAGATTTTGTCCTGAAATGATTTACTGACTTTTCAGAAAGCCTATGGAGCACATAGCTTAATGCTGAGTCACAAACTGTTCAGATAACATCATCGTTAAACAAGAAATGTACAAAACATGTCTCAGTAAGCACAGAGCTGAGTTAAAACTGAATCCAAATCCACGCTAATAGTAAAATCGGATGATGAAAAACAAATATACCTTCTTTATTCATATCTCTCGGACATTTCCTCTGGTAAATAATGGCAGGAAGTTGTTTGTGGCATGGGGACGTGCACTTACGTATTATTGTCTTTCCCAGGTGTTTGGCTTTATCTCTACTTTTCTTCTCGCAATCAGCCTCTGGACGTCATACAAGGTCACGTGTGGCTCCCAGCCGACCAGTGAGTTTGACACTTATTTCCCAGTAAAATCAATATATTTTTCTATTCATATAAATATCATCATTTTGTTATTTCTAATAAAATAGGTTCCCAGGACAGCACACAATGTATCCATGATTTATTTCAAAATACATTTTTAGTTTCAAATTCATGTTGGTTTTCTGTTACTGGAAAAAAAAAACTGTGCATGGACTTTGCTAATTTTGTTATTTCACTTCTAATCTTTATCGCTTTCTTTTGTCTGATGAAGGTGCTGCTGTGTGACAGGAAACTGCTATTCTCACTTAAAGCAACAAGAGGAAGAACTTACTGTAGCAGCCATTAGGAGTGCCTCTGAAGAGTTTGAATGAAGAGCCTTGCCAAGACCCAACCCAAAATCTTTTCTCCCTTTCCCTCTCTCTGGTTGGTCTTTTAAACTATATTGTGAGGAATGAATGTGGACCTGGTTTAGTGTTTAATATCAAAAAGAGAAGCTTTAAGGGGTAGATTTGGTTTAAAGAATGTTTATATTATTTATTTAAGAGTGTTGTGTGATGGAGAACAAAAATGGCTCTACATATATAATCATAGATGTTTGAGATAAAAACAACAAGTGTTTCTGTTTTTGAGTTCCTCACAGCGTTATTATTTTTCATATTGCATTTTTAATGGATTTTTTTAGATCAGATAAAGCGCTCCTTTCACAGTATTATTCATTTTAATATTATAATGTTTGCATTGCATTGGACACATGGACCACAGTTTGTATTTAAATATAATCTTGCACTCTGATGTGATGCACTGTTTTATATTTGTCAGTTCTTTTCTGAATCTCAATTTTCTTTTCTTTTCTTCTGATATATACATATAAAACATCTATTTATCTATCTATCTTGTACTTTTATATATCATATACTTGATGACATTGCTTTGAATAAAAGTACGTATGTACTTTTATGCAAAGCAACATCATTAAGTTGTTCCAGAAGTTTTGTCCAACTTAATCCCTTTGAAAGACTTTTGGAGGGCCATGTGGTTGTATATAAGTCCAACACACAGCTAGATTCTGTGTATACACACCTACACGTCTCTCCCATGACGCACATCTGCTAGCGTCAGTTGTAATTCTAATGGGGACACGAGCCCTGTTTTGCTGCTAGAGGCCTTTCCTGACACACACACACAGAAAAGCCTTTGAGCCAGGCCAGGCTTGCTGCAGGAAGGAAAAAGGAAGGAAACCATATACACTTAAAAACTGGGGAATATTCTGTTTTCTGCTGCTCCAATTCTTTACATAGAACAAAAAAAAAAAAACAGAAAAAAAGTAGAGAGAGGCAAACTGAAAGCAACAAATGCTAATACCACATCCTCTATATTTTGTAACGTTTAATCCACAGCATGTGGAAATCATTTTGAGTTAGGATTTAAGAAATTTATTCAAGGGCATACTCGAATAGGCAAAAGGCTGTGTGCTGGATAAGAGGGGTTTGTAAAGAGGGAGAGGAGGAGGAGGAGGAGGATGGAAAAGGAGAAATGGGCTAAGGAGCGAAGGACTGGCAGAGTTGTTTGGCTGTGTAACCGTAAGGCTAAAGATTTCCATGCTCTCGCTGCCTAATACGGAAACATGACTCATAGAGAGCGGAGCCCCTCCCTTTGGCTTCCTATGTTTATTTTTCTAAAAGGCCCATAGGGGTAGCTATCTGCTGGTAGGCCGCAGTCACACTAATGATGTCTCGGTGTAATGTGCTCCTTATGGTCCTAATGGAGAGAGGAGAAAAAAAAAGTCTTTGTACTTTACGCTCATGCCATTAGAAGCAGAGCAATAGAGTGATGTACCCAGGTATCCTTTAGCCTAAAGGCAGATGTGGGAAGCCCCCTCAGAGCAACTTTTCTATCCATATCTTGTGTTCATACTAACAGGAAATGCACAACCACAGTTGGGAGGGGAGGACAATAGTGAGATTTAACCATAATGGGGTTCGGGATTCACATTGAGGCAATAGCTCAAACATGTTTATACTGCACGTGCACAAAAAGTACATGTCAAATGATTTGGAGCTGATAATAAAAACATCTCCTCCAGATGCAAATATGAAAAACAACAACAACAACAACAAAAAACACAGTATATGTGCTTGCACATGCCTTTTTTTTTTTAATGAGTAATACAAGTTGTATTGAGACACTACAATATGACAGTTGATGTGACTAGAAGGTTTAAGTAATTATGATTTACATATTAGCAGGAAAATAAATACAATACAAGGCACAGTCAGTGACTTATTATATGATAAAGATATTGGTGTGTAAGAAATCCACACCCAAATGATTTCTAGTGCATATCAATTTGAGGAAAATGTGTTATTTTGCAGTGCAAGTAACACTGCAAATTACGAAGTTAAAAAGCAGTTTATAAGGGTTCAATAGTAAATGCTAGATGTCAATACCCTTTACTTTGCCAGTTTAAACACAGTAGAAACACCTCCACAGCGTACTATGGGAACCAAATGAATGCTGCACATTCCAGCAAAGCAAGGGGGACCACAGACAGGATACACAAACAGAACACAAACTGGAACAGATGACTGGTAATTGAGAAGATCAAAACTCTCCACCAAAAGCATTAATATCGACAGCACAAACCAACTCCACTGCTGTCTGCTGTCTATAACACAGCATTATGCCGTTCACAGTTATTGGCCAATGTGCTGTGAGCATAGGCAAATTCTTCACAAGCTAATTTAAGTTACAGCAAGGTCGCCCAACCAAACCAAAAACCCTAAATGACACTGGAGAGTTATTTGGACAGTTGTTTTTTTTTAGCTTCATAATGATAATTGCCAAAAAGATGTTACATCAACTTCTAAATCACAGAACAAGATTGTACTGCTTTTCATTTGTGTTCTTTTAAACAGAACAGGTTTGATCCAGCTTGGAGTTTATAATAATAAGGCATGAAGCATTTGGAGGGGGCGGTACATAAAGGAAGAGAGGGAGTGTTGTCTTTCGGAGAATAAAAGCTTTCATTTGGTAGTCGGCGTTACAAGTGCATTCTAATGCAAAATAACGAACAAAACAAACAAAAATACAACCAGAACTTAAGGCAATAGAGCATAAACATTTATTTTGCAGTGGGTAACCCCTTTAAAAAAAATTTAAAAAAAAAAAAAAAAAAAAGTACTCGTATGCAAACAGTAAAAAAGCCGAAAAGCAAAGAAACCATGACACTGAAACAAATATGTTTGTAAATTATCAAAAATCATCTAAAATTTCTTAAAAAGGTCTCAGAAACAATTTACACGATTAACTTAAAGGAAATGCTCTTCCTTGAACTAGGAATGTTTTACTTTGGTTTTATAGTCAGGGGATTAGGCAGTAGACGGATTTCACGTAAATGTTTACCACACCATACACATCTGTAGTTTAATTAACAGAAGCCAGAGCAATCAACTACGACACCACAAGAGGGCACTGTAACTCAGATGACTGTCTCAGGAGACTTGCAGTCCATTTGTTTCTCTGGGCATCTTAAAAAATAGGTTGAACAACTGGGCTTACACACCCTCTGTGATGCACTGAACATACATGGTGTACACAAAATCACAACATAATTCTCTTTTGATAAGTGCAACTTTTAAAACACATTAGTGGCTTTAAGCTCTTGCAAAAAAAAAATATATATATGATAGAAACTTTTAAGGCAAAAATTCAGTAAAGAAAGACTAGTAAAGTTAAAATCATTTTGATTACAAGCGATTGAAAGAAGGCAGAGAGTACATCACTATAAAGTTGAAGCAATGATCACACCCTCTATGTGTGAATTAGACAAAGGCACACAATCATTGTCAACAGAAATTTAGATAGTCATATTTTTAACTCAACTCCTATGGAGCTTAGTCATAAAAATGCAAATTTGGTGGGGATTAACTTGGTTTATGATGATACTGATAATAACCTGGCATGAGGCTTTATAAATTATATTATCAGACAGTAAAATTTTGACATTTTGTACACATCCTACCATAGGCCAAAAAGCAGGAATGTGTCTTGCCATCTCATTGCATGATTCAAAGTTAGGAATGTTTGCTCTTTAAGGCAAACTATTCAAATATTTCAGCATTACACATGATAATTCTGGCACACAAAAGTCTATGATGATGAAATATGTAACATCAATATAAAATAGTGAGAAATCAGGTGAAAGTAATGACAAATAAGTATACAGGGATCCAGTTTTTTTCTGCTCTTTCCATTAAGCCAAATTACAGACAATTGTCAGACTTACCATCAACGTTTATTTCTTTTAAGGTCTTACTACTTCTACCTCACACAGATTCATCAGTGGACTGAGCATCTGAGCACCAGTCTCTGTGGTATAGGGTGGGCAAAAAAAAAAAAAGCCTTCATTAAAAAAAATGGGGGACACTTTGTCCTTCTTGATATAAAAATGGCAAGCAGCACTCGTGTCCGATGGTCTTTAGCGAAAACTGACCCTGGGGTCTACTCCCCTCCGTTAGTAGCCTGGACCGTGTTCAGCTTCTCACTCTCTGGTGCTTGCGACTGGGCCTGGGCCTGGGCTGGAGAACGCTTTATGAACGGAACACCTTTTTCCTTACAGAACAGCCCAAGATCCAATATATAAACCACACTGGCAAGGATTCCAAACACCTACAAAACGCAACAGAATCAACCACAACGTGAGTCAAACCGCACCAGTTAAACATGTTTTTAACTGTACATAATTAATCGCGTGTAAAACCTTATCGTGAGTTTGGTCAGTGCAGTTCTCTAATCTCACAAGACCAACGATTAATGAGCCTCTCTCGTAACGACACCTGCACTGTCAAACAGTGTTTTTCTCTGCACGTGTGTGCAATGTCAAATTACACAAATCTCTGTTGTGGGACCTCAATTGTGTACCCATTTCCATATACGGTCGTATACGTTAATAATGCAGGTACTGCCCGGATCACCACGACAATCACGGGGGGAAAAAAAAAGAAAAAAAAAAAAGGAGAGACTTTGTTTCTTACCCCTGCGACCCTTTCCACGATCATCCCGCTGTTGTCTGCCAGGAAGACGATGGACGCGATGAGGAAGAGTACGGTAATGGCCGCTGTGTAATAAAAGTCCTGCAGGAAATATTAAAAGTAGAGAGTTCATTCATCCGGGGTTATAAACGTCCAGGCCAAATTCTGCCTCGATTCCTTTTGGTTATTTAATATTTAAGGCAGGTTCCAAAAACCCGTAATGTGACCGGATTGATGAGAATCAGATTGATTGTGAGGCGAAGCAGAAGACTCACCAGCTGAGGCCAACAGTTGATGCCCACTTTCTTGCTCAGGTTGGTTGCCAAGAGGACGAGGAGGAGGGCGGTAAAGAGGAAGGCCGTGCAGCTGACAAACTCAAAGAAGTAGAGCGGCGAGCACGACACGCAGTTAGTGATGGTCTCCTCCGCTATGAAGGCGGCCAAAGAGAAGAGCTGAGTAGACACATCACATAACAGGCGTCACAACTCGCATATTCCGTAATATAGCTCTAGACAGCAACACAAGCATTCTCATTATTCACCACCAGGTGGCCACGTCACTTCCATGACTACAGCTGCGTCTAACTCAGTGGAACAGCTTAAACATTAGCTCAGTGAACAGGAAATAATATCACACGTAAGACTTTATTATACATATAATTATTCACTGAGGACTGCTTTGGTCAGGCTACAAAAACCTGATGCCTGTGTGATTCTGTCCAAAGCCACAGAGAGTTTCTTACTATGATTGCACCAGTGTGAGATAACCGGTGAATGACAAGAATGCCATGACCTTCAACCCTATGACTCCAAAAGAACAAGCAAAGTCATAAACTATTTGGTGCTGTCTAATTATGCTGTGAATTATTAAAAAAAATGTTCAAAAAATGACTGTTCTCAATTGCCATTTACAGGACTAATGTAAACCAAGCAAAGACTGAAGTGAGAATTACATAAACAACACTGAGAGATAAACATAAATATCACTTTCATTGCCTGAGAGACCTTAACTGCTGACCTAGGCCAACATTAATCATAAGGCATTAGAAGACATAATAAATGATCAGCTGATGTGACTGATAATATAAAACTGTATTCAAAGGAATCCAAAGCAAGGACATTTTCATATCCTCATGAGACCCTCATGAGCTGTTCTTGTGAAAGTCCCAGTAACCTAGGAGTGCACCACAACAAGCTTTTTTTTTTTTCCTTCTCAAAGAGCACAGAAGGGTATTTTACACACCACGCTTAGGAAAACGGTCTAAGCCAAACTAAAGTGCTTGTTTTCTCTGTGCGGGTAAGAACAACGTCTGTAACAGTGCTTTTGCAGTTCACACTTTCCTATTCGACGTCAGCTGAGTCCGGTTCTCGTTAAATGTGTTGTTTTCGTTTTCAAATTTTATTGTAATTGGAAAAAAGAAAACACAGAGCTTATGAAAACATACTTAGTATAATTCAACACAAGAAGATAGGAGTTACAAGGGCAAAGGCAACCCGGTTCTTGTCTACGACCCACATACACAAACTGCCTCAGGCTCTCAGATTGTTGACAGTGCGAAAAGGAAGAGGGCGGGTCGACTTCCTCAGGAACTCAGCATTCACACAGCGCGGCCATTTTGGCTACAGACACCTTATCGCTAACACACAGGACCTATTCCGAATGCTGCATTCTCAAGCTGTCTAAACCATTATAAAGTCACGCCCTAATAGCATAAGAACTAAGGTTCTCCCATACTTTTGGGCAGCCGTGGTCTAACCGGGGCTTGTGACTGGAGGGTTGCCAGTTCGGGTTCCCAGGCCCAACATCCACGGCTGTGTGAGCAAGGCACTTAACCCCAATGCTCCCCGGGCACAAGGAATGCTGCCCACTGCTCCTGCGTCTGGTGTGTGTGTTCACTACTGGTGTGTTGGATGGGTTAAATGCAGAGGACAAATTCACTACTCACTGTTCACAGTGTGTGTGTGCGCAATCACGGAAACTTAACTTAAAACTCTAACGAAACAACAATGTAAAGAAAGACATTTACTACTACAACTATTGTGCAGGTTTAGGTGTTTAGACATTAACTTTGTGACAGAAAGAAGTTAAAATGTTTACTTTCAAGTAAGTCTTTTTAATTTAAAAAAAAAAAAAAAGTGTTTTTCCACTCGTCTACTCAACCACAACACATCATGCACACGCCATGTGCATATGCAAATACTGTGTGCATGAAAATGGGTGTGACAGGACCACGCACTGCAAAACTCGCTAACTGAACTTTGTGTGTATGATTATGGGCACTAAAAAAATCTTACCCGTCAGGTTGACCTATATGCCCATTTAATTATTATTATTATTATTTTTTTTTTTCATCTACTTGTTTACAAATGATTTCCTGAAATCATGCTCACACTTTTAACATGGAATACTTCGTGACCACGATTCTTTGTACTGAGCGGTATTACAGGGGGTTTCTTTCTCTGACTGTTAAAAGAAACGACTGAGCGTTTGTCTGGTATGAGAAGGGACTTTCCAACAGGGATACCCATCAAACATCGTGGTAACCTGCCCCATGCTTAGCCTGTGCCTTGCCTCGACCAGTCGGCTAACTTTTACAACCAGTCTGTTTACATTCAACAAACGGCTTTCTGTTTCTCTCCATCTACACGCTACAATGCCTTGAACTTGCTACAAAAAAACCAGTATGAGATATTTATCAAGAGCGATAGATTTATTAGAACATAAAATGTCACAAGCTAATAAATGAACCGGTGAACATATTTTGCCCCCCCTCAAGGTTTTATACGCTGAGGTTCTCCCATACTGCCGACGACAAGAGGTGACAGCTAGGGATTTTCCATAGGCCATTTAGACAAGCATCTTTTCCCTCACGGTTCCTTAGAGACACCAATTTGATGTTTGACTAGCTGTAAAATCTGAGTCAACAAAATGTGTTTAAAGGTCTTGCACTGAAGATTTTAATCACTTACTGCATAACACTGATACGGTTTCTTGAAAAACTCGCGTTGGAAAACCGGACTGCAAAAGTATTTTCTACTATCTGTGAAAGTGCAGCCATAACATGATTGTTGTCCACAGAAAATACCACACAGAGTGGAATCAATTAAATTACATCGAGCCTGTGTGTTAAAGCATTCTGACAAAATATCAGAGCTCTGTAAATGTGCACTGACCGTGGCAGTAAAGAGCTTTTCTGAGTTCTCAAAGGGAAATGATTGATCAAATCTAATTTCCTGAGGAATGGAGTGTTTGAAAGGTATAACTGTCTAAATGTTGACGTCTGTGACGAGGAACGACTTCTTTTTTATGGTTGGCACAAATTCTGAGAGTTAAAAATGACCCAGTAATTGAATTCAACATCTTTGCTTTAATCGGGTTAACAGGGTAGAGAGAAACAACACTGCCAACACCTGACACCACTTAGTTTGTCACAAGAAACAACTGTTCACGCTAAATAAAGCAGCCATCTGTGAATATCTTTTATTCAGTTCGTTTTTCCTCTGTTCAACTGATTATTAAAAAAAGGGTCATATTTACTTTTTAATGAAAATTCTTAGAGGACAGTTTTTCCAAAGTTTTATCCAAGAAAACTAAGACTATGCATTATATTGGATTCCCAGTTGAAATTTGCTTGAACTACAAACAGCAGTGAAAAGACAAGAACACAAGCCAAGTTTCTGATATAGATCCAGTATGAATAGGCACCTCTGAGTCCAAACCTCACCCTACTGATTCACTAATTTACTAATTTAGTAACAGTTGAAACTAGTGAGAAAAAAAAAAAAGCTAAAAAACCTGACTAAGCAAAATACTAGAAGCAAGCCATCTAGGAAGTGACAAGACGAGAAGGGAATTGTAATACACGTATGATACAGAATCTAAGTCTTGCATAGATCATATCTCATACCATATCATATCTCTTTATCTCTGGCTAACATACAAAATATTTGGAAAAAATATTGGGAAAACCACTATCTGCGGAAGAGTTGTGCTAGATGTGGTTTGAGAGATGTAATGTGGTTTTGACCTTATAGCTGCAAAGTCTCAAACCCCACTAACCAGAAAAGAGCAAGCACAGCCACGACTATATGCAGTTCAACAGCATGTCAGATTTTCTGACTTTCATTCTAGGTCTCACATAAACAGGGTGTATTTCCATGTCACACTTAGCGGATAACAGCGGGAAACTGTACCACCAGGTTTTCGAGAGGGAATTCCTGTCTATGCCTGTAGGACGAGATGTCGGTTGAGCTATGAAACTTAAACAGAATCGTGATACTAACAGGTGCGATCTCAACTTCACTTTTAATAACAAAAACAGACAGGAAGGACGAAGACGACTAGATGACCTGTATACCGAAGTAAAACAAAAGGCCTTTCCAAAGAGAACGCTACCTCTTCTGTGTTGTAGCCATTGTTGTTGAAAGTTGTTGAAAGCAGAAAACCATAAAACACATGCCTCATTTGGATGGAAAGGTGAAATACAACAGCATTAATAACCATATGCTGTATCAGCATAAATTACCCCAGTGATGAGTGTGAGTTTCACAACATTCTAAGACACTGTTAGTGACAACTTGACTTAATTTGGAACACACACACTTCCTAATTTTGGTAAATTTGAGCAATTTCTAATGAACTGTATGATTGTCTAACATGGGATTGGAGCTTAGGATGCAGATATACAGATGCACTCTATTAGGCTGAAAGGAAAGCGAGAGAGGAAATTCTAACCATGGTTCAAGGAATTGGGAACAAACACTCTTCCAAATGTCCTCAGCAGAAGACAATGAAGTGTAGCTCTGGAATACACAGACTACTGAGTGAAGATTCTCATTTAAGACATGAGTCATACCAAGACAGGTCTTGTACAAGAAATTAGCTCAGTGCATTAGATGGTCTGCTAGAGTGACATTATCTGAGTTTCTGTGCTATTTAGGATTATATCATGTTTATAACCTGTTTAATATGAATGAATGCACTGTTCATGTCTGGATAAAAAAAATAAGAACATACAAAAAGGGCTCAGAGCAAACAGGATAAACAAAATATATCAAGACAGTTCTGTTCACAATTTTTTCAGGAGGAAAAAAAGATTGAAAACTATTTTACTAGCTTTAATTGCAATGATAACATGTTTACTGTAGGCAACAACATGAAAACTCGCTTGTCTGGTAGATCGGGTTGAAATGTAGGCACCGTGCTTGTGGCTGTAGTTTAAGTGCTCGGTACGAGAGCCAGAACTTCTACCGCCCTTGTTTTAAAATATGGCGTCTGAACGTTTAAATAGTGGCGTCCATGTGTTTCGGAGACATTATTGCATAGTCCATCAACTAACAATTCACGAAATTGACACTAATATGCAAACTGGGAAGTCATTTACCATAGTTTAACATTTATAAAATTGAAATGAATACACATTATGATAGGTTACTTACCACCTCGAAGACTTTAAAAAAAAACCTCACATAAGTCAAGTACTCATTTGGACCGACGAGCAATTTCTTAGATTTCCTCCCCGGTTCAGTCGTGGCACCGTATACGCTGCTGGTTGCATTGGTAGACATGATCTGAAAGAACATCGAAATACGTTAAAAAAGCTTGTTTGTAAAATGGCCTACAGTTGGTTGTGCTCTACAGTACAAGTGAGCTTTAATTGCCCACCCACAATGGCATGAGCTACAACGTGAGCAGTAGGCTAATATAGAGCGTGTTGAGGTGTTAAAGTTCAATAATATATTTCATTAAAAGAATTTATTAGCCTACATTAAGCAGACCTTAACTATTAGGCCTAACGTAGGCTTATTTTAAAGGCGAAGCTGATGTTACGCATTTGAAATCCTCCATAGCGAAAGCGAAAGCGTTCACAGCGTACAAGAAACAATGCAAATATAACTGAAAATATCTTAATCAGATGACAGCTTCACACGCTCAAGATGGCATCCAAGATCGCGAAAAAGGTTTAAATACAGTTTCAAGAAACCAAAGGACAAAATTACCTATTTCTTGTATCACATCCACTCGTATTGGAAGTTGTTTTTTAAGGCTCCTTCCTATCCTCCCGAAAGCCTATTGTCTCACGACCCTTGTTGAGAGATACTCTGGGTTACTTTTACTTCCGCCCTTCGTCGTCTGTTTGAGAAGGCTCTTGACACATTTAAGGAGGGGATTCCCTGACAGGGAAGTTTTGAGCTTTTTCTTCATTGGTTATATTGGGTGTCATTCTTGCTGTGCACACTCCCATTGAAATGAACTGACACGTCCCTGTTGCTCTAAAGGCATGAATAGGCGACATCAGACTGGTAAAGGTGACCCGAACTACCAGTTTATCAAGTCATATGTTCCGTTTCACCATAGGCCGCAGTTTAGGCCTACTTGTGACAGCACTTTTCAAACAGTTTCGAATATACATTAAGTTTTACATGCAACAGACATCTTCAATCATTCCACTTAGAAGTTGGCTCTCTTGCTTGTAGCAGCAAAGTGCTCTGAAGAAATGGAAAACCATGTCAACACGTGTTCATTGCGCATGACGTTTACTTGGTTGTCCTCGTGCCATCTTAGCACTACATGCAAGACAAGGACACATATTTTAGCATTTGTTGAATCGTAACGGATGAGACACCATTTTCACCACTGCAAAAATGTAATTTTCCGCTTGTAGTTTGCAGTGATGATATTTTCCTCCCTACCTTTCAGTTTATTCTTACTCCGGGAAAGGGAAGAAATACCATAAACATCTTGGACACTGATTAATGCGGCTTTATTGAATATATTCAGTTCGTCGTAACAGTTATGACAGAGTTGACATCCTATTTTTAAAATGCAAATCCTGTCTCTTTTAGTCACGTTACCAGTTCTCTTGAGCATCGTGAGTAGTAAGTCAGGTGTGACTCAGCTGCAACATCACACATAATATCCAGTGGTAATTTCAGCTCCTCCAAATTTTCATCCTCTAACCATTGTGTTTACATCTTGTAACCATTGTATAAATGGAAGATTGATGTATTTGATGAATTTGGCTTTGACAGCTGATCTTCTGGATGTTTACATAAGCATCCTTTGTTGGAAAACAAGGGAGTATATAAGGCTTAGATACAAACAGGCCTTTTAAACAACTGACAACTGACAATTCTGAAAAAGATCCAGCTGACCCTAGAGAAATAATTAGTAAACTGTCTAATATGTACATTTTAGTTCTGAAAAGTAAAAGAAGTTTTCAGTTATGTTTTTATTTAATTTCAAAGCACCTTTTAAACGCTATTTATACATTAAAATATCTTATCAAGCAGACATTTCACCCTTTAAGACAGCAAAGTCAGACTTCTTAAGATCCCTTACATTTTCAAAAACAGTAAAAAAAAGTCCAAATGAGCTTCAGCAGCGGTACCTTCTATGCCTTTCCAGGGCTGAGCAAGGCCACCTGATAATACTGAAGTCCTCGCATGACGAACAGGGCACTGTTTCGGGCAGTCAGTAGATCACTGGCCCCTTACCTCCTAATCACCTTCTTTCACTGCTAAATAAGTTTCCTCTCATATATTCTATTCCCAACCTCAGTCAATGATACTTTAACAAGATAAGCATGCAAGAGCTTCCCAGGCTCATGGATCTGGAGGGATTTCTGCTCTCTGCTGCAGCCTTTCGCCAGTTCACTATCAGGTTAGGGTAGGGTAACTGGGACGACAGATGGGTAGAAAAAGAGAATATTAAGAGCAAACTTGGATCAATGCTGGCCCTCAAGACTCTTTTCCTTTGATGTGGGATGCTGGGCTGGTGGGTGGGGATGTGTCCAGATCTGATTTGCTAGAAATGCGGTCCAGTTCAGCCTGTACGTCTGATAGGCCAAGCTTTGATCCTATATAGAGAAAACGTAATACACTGTTAACCAAGAAACATATCACTGTATCAGTATAGGCCTATAACCATTTATGCAAGGAAAAAAACAAATTAGGCACTAATTCTGCCTTTTTGGGAAAAAAAGAGAAAGAAATACAAAAACAAGCCTTCAATTGAATGACATCTGTCATAGTCACACAGTACTTAAAATTCAGACATTTATCTTAGAATAATGTCTGTGTCAATGCAAATCACAACAAAAATAAATGTTATCCAGTTATTGTAAATGGTTATGGGCACAGTTATGGAGGAAACACTGCCCCTAGTGGTTGACTGGCACTGATTAAATGAACCCTGCTAACTTAGCTGCACTCATAGGACATAGAATGGATGATTTCTGATCAGCATGAACAAGCTAATGCAAATCTATCAAAGCACATCTATAAGAATCGGACAAGCGACTGACATGCATGAAACAGTGGGGATAAGACATCTAAAGATAAATTCATTTCAGATTACAAGGGGATTATGTAAATAATCATGGATGACAACAATCTTAAAGAGCCTGAAGACTAAAGAGGCCTTCTTGAGAATGTAATGGACATTCCTTTGGAATACACAATCATGCAGGTAGGCACATGAAACTAAAACATGCCAAAGAATAAAGAATGCCTTTTGAAGACAGCCTGGTCACAAAACCCTCTGTTTTGTGACGAAGATCTTGATGAATCACGACTGCATGCATCTTTCCTTATCGTCATAACACGTTTTTCTGTCAGGCAATATATGGAGAATATGGAGTGAGTTGTATGGACAAAGGCATTAAAGAGAGTTACAGAAACACCGACCTTAACGTGGCCAGCATCCAGTAACTGACATACACAAGAAATGGGAAACATGTTAACATGGACAATGAAAGGACAGGTCATCTAAGGAAGTGAGTGCAGCATAACAGAGTGCATATAGGATACTGGACAGTGTAACAAATGCAAACACAGATGTCTCGGATACACACACACACACACACATATATTTATAGTGAGTAGACTCAGTAGGGGTAAGTGAGAATGATGAAACGTCCTAAATGTGGCAGTGTATAATATCCTGCAGCCTTACTTAATATTTAGAGCTACATGCTTTTTGAAGCTAGTTACGCTATCAAAATATACAACAGTCCTTCAGACATTTAAAGATGCACAATTTGAGTGTAAAAACTCAAGAATTCTCTGGAAGTCTAAGATTTTTTTTTTTATTTTTTAAATCCACCATGAAGAAATTTATATGGAGGAAAGATTACTGCATTTTAAATACTTCCAACACGGAGAATGTTTTTTGTTTTCTTTTTGTGTGAAAAAAAAAAATCAGGATGTCAAAGATTTGTGTTTAATTCACCACAAACACATTTCTATGGAGGAAGGATTACAGCATTTTAAATTCCATCCTACCATGAAAGGTTTTCTTTACTTTTTTTGTGTGAAACCGGTTTGCAGATGAGCCACATTTCTGAAATTCTGACCTACCCATGTTTTGAGTGTAATGTAGTCTGTGATCCTCACATGGCACTGACATGATCTTGAGTCCGTGAGCCCACTATGCTATAGGGTGGAGGTGGTGATGTAATGGACTGAAGACTATTTTCCCTGTACACGTGGAGGTCCCTACCACAGCATATCTGGACATTCCTGCTAACCAGATGCTTTAAGACGCTGATGTCTCATCGCGCGGATGCATCCACCACAGAGCGTGCATTGTCTCAGAATGGTTCCGGGACCATGAGGGCGAGTTCGCTTTATTTGAATTGCCTGTTCTAACCCCAGGCCCCGGCCTAAACGGAGCACCCCCGGGGTAAGATGTAATGAGTTGGCCTGCGTGAGCGTACTGCCTTTCAGTTTGCGGCAACTGCATGATGCTGTTAGCTCTGCGTGGATTAACATCCCCCCTGGAACATTCTCAACACGGTGTAGAATCCCTGCCCTGAAGATTTTAGGATGTTCCTGGGTTGACCCAACCCTAGACAGATTTTCCAAAGAAACTGGCCACTGAGTATGCATGACAGTGCGCACCATACATCAGTCCTTCAACAGAAATGTGTTGTCAGACACTCAATGTGAAACCAGACTTAGAACTGAAAATTCAGGTTGGGACTTTGGTCTTAACAGCAGGTTTAATGCTTTGAAGGAGCCAAGGGACTTTTACTGTCCTTTTATAAGTAAGGATTACAGTTTCTCGAAGATGGAGTCCTTATCATCAGTGTGTCTCGTGACTGCTCGGGGACAGTCAGTAGGATGACTGGCTTCTGCTGAGTCTTAAATACCACTTCAGACAACGACTTGTTTTCCCCATGATGTCCATCCTCCAAACACACACACTTTGCTTTGTTATTTTTCTTGGGCTGTTTTATGGGGGGTGGCAGAGTAGTATCTCTATCTTTATTACAGTCTGTTTATTTTACAGCCTGTATATATGTATACGTACACATACACATGTATGTATATATATATATATATATAGATAGATAGATAGATAGATAGATAGATAGATAGATGGATATAAATATACTGTATATGAATTCAGTAATCTCCAAAGCTGAGTGGTGCTCTAATAAATACTGATATTATTCTGGGCATAGCAGTTTCCAATGGTGTAAATGCTTGCATTATTTGGAATCTATTAGTTTTTTTTCCCTCTTTTTTTTAACCTACGCCTCTTTAGACCTAAGCTTTGATCAGCTGCATGCGTAAAATTAGCACCTTTATTTCCCTATGTCTCATTTCAGTTCTCTTAACCAAAGTCTGTTTTTTACAACTGCTGTTCCTTGAAGACTAAAATGGTGAGGGTCCAGTACCAAAAGAGGGAATGGAAACAGTTCCCATTAAGTTGTTTATATTTCAGGATATTCTTAAAGGAGATTCTATAAAATGACCCTTACCTGCATTTGTAATATGATTCCCTTATCACTACACATATTTATTTTCCATTCAGATGTTTTTGTGAATTAATAGAACAAATTGATTTAATACTTTTCAATGCAAATAGTTTTCATTTGAAAACATATCAATCTCATAGTGCCTTACTGTCCACCTCAAAGATCATCATAAACAAGAATTTACAACAAAACTATGATTGTGTCTGTATCATTTTCCATACAATCTGAATGAGGCATGGGTAGGTCAAAAAACAGAAAACTGACTGCTTTACAAACATTTAACATTTAAATGTCAATTAAAACCTTTCCTCCAAAAGCAGTACCTGCTAGAAAAAGACTTCACTGAACGATGCTCTGGTAGAGTGTACTAAGCACAGTCTAGGTTGGGCGGAGGCCATTTGAGCTAGCTCTGTGAGGAGAATGGTTTTGAGAAAAAAAGTCTCTGAATTTACTCCACACTGAGAGCTCTACCTGATTTCTTGATTGTTCCAACAGTGCTACTTCCTCCTCCTGCTGGGTTGGTCCCTGGTGCAGGAGATCCTTTCTTACTGAGTAGGCTGTTGAAGAAGTTAGCCAAGACACCTTCACTTGTCTGGCCCCCTGCAAACAACCACAAACAGACAGAACAGACAATAAATGACAATATATCAACCTCAGCTTGGGATCAGACAAGTAAGACCACGAGGAACCGCGGTATGTGTGGTACAAGCCTAGAGCACAAAAAGCGATCATTCTTGGAGCGATGGAATATCAATTCCCAGCATTTTCCGTGATCCTTTTAGGTTGCTGAGACTGTCAAAAGCGGGGGACAGCAGAGATGGGCATGCAGCCGAATTAAGAGGGTGACATTCCATACACACCTTTGATGTTAGGATCTATCTTCTTGGTACCTGATTGTATGGGCATCACATTGGCGACATTTGCTGAAGCAGAGCGGTTTGTTGCTCTCGGTGAACCACTGGAAGCTCGATTAGCTGGGTCCTGTATTTAAGGATATTATTGCATTCAACGGTATTTCACATTCATTTATTTTTTTCTGTTATATAGTCAGGCATTTAAGTATATCTATGCCACAAGAACCACTTTATAATCTTCTTTAGAGATATGAATTGTTAACAGCGTAAAGTCATACGTCTCAGACCACAGCTTTCACTCTCACAAACAGATATCGAAACGTTGTGTTTTCAGCAGACACTCACCACTGGTCTTCCAGCGGTTGCTGCCGGCTGTTTCATCATAAGGGACTAATGAAGAAATGACAAAACCAGTGAGAAGGTGCAAGTTTTAAAAAGATTCCAAGAACATGTAGTACACTTTTCAGATGTGAAGGAGTGATGTAACCAAGCTCTGGCAAACTTGACTTTGATGGTTCAAAGGGTATTGGTCATGACTCAATGAACTTACAACAATGTGCCCCTTTGAAGTAGTTCCACTCCATACAACTGCAGTTCCCTATCAACGTACCGTTACTTTATCTAGATGGCAGCCTAGGTGTCTATTTTACCAGATGTTACATTTAACTATTGACGTTTATAAGCAAGACTAGTGGATGGTGGGTTCATGTTCCATTATGTAACATTACCTTGTTGGCTGGCTTTCACAGACTCTTTCCTAGTTAAAAAAGGTCAGTTCTAGGTGTACTAGCAGAAGAACGACCTCAAGAATCTGTGCATCCACCATTTGAAGCTGAATCATAGCACTATTTAGAAAGCTCATGACTGAAACTGTACAGTCACAGAATAAAACTATTGTAAATAGTGTTGTTTTTTTTTTCCTCTGAGAGGCCAATACACTTTGTCATCTAGTTACCAAAATGCTAAATAGCATTTCTATAATTGAGTTAAATCATTTGCTTAGTGTACAATTTAACAAGACAAATGTTATTTTCATATTTATGTGTGTCTATTTCATTTTCTACACATGTCAACAGTGTGTTTAAGATGTCACATAGGCCAAACCCTCTGCACTATTACATGGGCAAATCCATGATGGGTACTATCTGGGCATTTACCACTCCACTGAACATAATAAATAGGCTTTTTGATCTCTGTTCTCTTTTTTGCGTGTATGTCTGCTAGATCTGAAAGTTACATTTGGTCTTACCTGAAGTTGTGTTAAGAATACCTGATCATCCTCCACCAACTTTTCCTTCTCATGCACAACCTGGAGACAAAAAAAGAAAGATGCAAACATGTTGAGTCAATTTACCAATATGTTATGTGGCAGGTATATAGACTCATTATTAAATATTCCTTTTTTCTGTTGATCTTTAACTTTGAGGGTTGAGCAGGTTCAAATGTATCATTTGATCTCAACTAAGATTAGAACTGAGTCATCACGTCCCCTGGGATGGATTGGGGTGTCTGTCCAAAAGCCCAAAAGCACAGATTGCTGCTCTTTTTTTTTTTTTTTTTGAGTTAACGCAACTTCTCTGTTCATCTTGATAGAATCTAATCCCAACCTCACATTCTGTACAGCAAATCCAGGCAAACACTAATATCTGGATTTGGCTGGCTTAGGGACAGCAAGCAGCGGTGCATGTTTGTAAGTTGGACTGAGGATGGGTTTTTCTGAGTCACATACAGCTCAGCAACTTTACCCTTCTTATGGGCGGTTTCACAATGACATCCTCAAAGTTGTCATTGGCCTTCAGCGTTTGGAAGTTTTCATACAGGATAGCTATCTTCTTTTCATTGTCCCATCCTGAGGGACTGAAAATTTAGCAAGACAAATGTTAATGTTCCAAAGAATATTATAATATCAGAGAATTATACCGAATAACAGAGAACACATATAAGAAGATAATAATAGAGAATACATATAAATATATTTAAGTTAGTATACATAATCATAAATTAATAAATCATATCAGAATCAGGGCTGGAAATACTTACATAAATACAGAGTCTTTTTCCACAACTTGAGCAGGAAGGTCCAATGGAAATCCATATAGTTTATGAACCAGATATTTATACAGTATATCTACATTTTTGTTTTCCTTCACTGACGTATAAAGTAGAGCTGCCCCATCTGTAAGGATATGGTCAAGGAACTATTTCTTTTCTCCAAACCCATAGAAATTCTATTTCACAGTCTCTGATACATATCCGGGTGCGCTATGTTGTGAACCCTTGAGTAATCATGTGCACACCAGAAAAGGACAACCCTGAGAGATGCATCTGTAGGATACACTGCAGACAGAAGCGTCGAATGTGAGACTGAGTAAAATCAAAATGCTCATCCCGGTAGTCATGGTCTTTCTCCAGACTGCCAATGGCATCACACTAGAGACAGGAGAGAGCACATTGGAGGTGAACACAAAGAACAGTGAGATAATAACACAGAGAGGGAGCGTCAAGGAAAGAAGTCAATAAAGGCATATGTTGACTGCTCTAGGCATGAGATGCTTAGATCTTATACTAATCCTCAACATAATAACATGTCAGTCTGAAAGTATTGTGATCCCACCTTCGTGCAGACCACCATAACTGGAACACCTAGATTGTGTGTGAGTGTGTTTTTCCCCAGGGGGAGCACAACACTCTCCTCATCTTTTTCTCCTGCTGTAGGGATTCTTCTCTGAGGAGAGGAACTCAGGTTGCTGCCTGGTTCACAGTATTCCTGGAACTGCCTCACCACTATGAAAATGAAGAAATGAGAGAAAAGTTAAGGATCTGACAATTCACACTTTGAAGTACATTAGAGAAACATTATGTGGGCTGCTTGTCTGTGTGTTTGATATTGATGTGTGTGTTGGATATTGATACTGCCTCTGACAGACCAGGAGGAGTTCAGACAGGGTGATAACAATGATACAGTACTGTCCAGGTGTGGTCTTAATTTAGAATTACGGGATTGACACAGATTCCATTTGTCACTTTGAATTTGAATTTAACTGGCCACATCTGAGAGAATATATAGTTGAAATTTGGTTCTGAATGATGGGAAATGAATTTAATTCTCTGAAATTCAAACCAAATTTGGTAGATCACCCACAGCACATTTTTATAGAATCAGTGCTTTTATTCTATTATGTACATATAATAATTAGCACTGTGTTTTGTATGTTAATCTCAATACTGATACCTAAATATATTACGTATATTTCCTCCTATAAATGTTGTATTAAAACCATAATATTTTATATTAAGAATGGTGAACATTGTGTGTGTGTACTCTAAAAATTTTCTTTTTAATGCCTTTGTTGACTTGTGATGAAAATGATTCTGGGAGATGTATTTTTCCCCCTACGCTAAAAAATGGATGAAAACTCATCAGGTAAGAACATGTGTGATACAACTACAAGAAAATATTACTATCGACTGTTCATTTGAAAATTTGTATTGTAAATCAAAGGATTCAATACTGTTGTAAAATATCATGTGTGTAATGATGCATATATCATTTATTAAGTGCTCATGTAACAGCACAGCAGGTGCTGTTACAAAACATACAAAATGCCTTGCTATAATCTAAAACATAAAGTTGCATACTTATGGAACCTAGATCTGATATCAGATAGAGGAGGCATTTGAATATCAATTAATTCAAAACTATTTTCTTTAATTCAAATTTGAATTCCAACTCCATAGCATATTTCCTGTTCGCTTCAGCTCCAGTTCAAGTAAGATTCAGGGACTGAACTGGAATCCTTGAGGCCTTCCCATTTAGATCCTGACTTGTACACAGCCATGATACATTTTACTTGTGCATAAACATAACCATCTCTGTGCAGGTATAATGTTTCTTCAAACCCCAAACAAGTTGGTTACGTAACACAAGGCTGCACTGATTAATACAATATATATATATATTATTTTGTATACTGTATATATGTGTGTGTGTGTGTAAAGTATGTGTGTGTGTGTATATATATATATATATTTATATAGACACACACACACACACACACACACACTTTACACATGTGCATACCATTTAGATATGTAGATATATTTCAGATATATTTAAAATTGTATTATTTTATGAAGACTCAAAGCGCTTTGAATAAACTATACCCTGTCTCTTTTTCAGAGTGTGTAGAAAAAGCAAGACCAAACACAAGGGGAGTCATACTAGCATTGACTATTCTATACACTGAGGTAGCACTCATCTGGTATTGATCTTTCTCAGCAAATTATGAGACTGCTTGTGTCAGCTGTCTCCACTCATTTCATTTTCACAAAACTTCTTCTCAACATAGAACAGCAGAAGGGTTAAACACGAGTTTCCCCTGTTTACTCTTCTTTTTTTTTTTTAAAAGATGATGTGAGATGGAAATAGCACTATTCTCCAGCTTACCTCTCTGTTCCATATCCCTCATCACCTCTGGGTTCATTCGAAGTTTGTCAATGTGCTCACGGATCACACTTGCCCACTTCTGCAGAGAATCGAGTGCCATCCACGGCCTTGACATATCCATCACTAACAATACCAGGGTGTCCGCCAAGTTCTCCTGGGTTACTGCAAACTTCTGAAGGCCTTTGTGGAACAGGTCACCATCCAACACCCAAACATTACACCTGGTGTGGTCTTCAAAAACACAAAGAAATCGCACAATATGTGGTGATTCAGATAGAAAGAGAGCTATCATCTTTAAATTTGTCATACGCCAGGAAACCCCCCCTCCCAAAAAGAATCACCCTCTATGTCATCGTCATGGACACTGAAGTACAGATACTCTAATCCTCTGCCCTTGATGTACTCTTCCAACCCTTGGAGCTTGGCAACCAAAGTAGTTTTACCAGCACCAACTTCACCTACATGGAAAAGGGGAAAGACAATTAAGAACACTGTATTCAAGATAATTACAGCAATTCAACAAACTAAGAGCTTGTCTGATTAGCTAAGTGTTGGGCTGGGAGAATTTAACGCTCCCTTGTTAGCAGTTTGTTTAAGTCTGCCAGTCTGCAATAGGCACAAACTGTTTCAAACGTTCCTCTGGTAAGGGCCATTGTAATGCTGCGGATGTCCATGTACAGGCATGATTATGACTGCTCATCATTATCATTTGTGCCCGTAACGCTAATACATTTGGATAGACCAGCCGGATGAGCAAATCGTACTGTAGATCGTATTGTAAATAAGGGTTAAGAGTCAAATATTAACAAATTATAATAGTATCATATGTATATCTTAATGACTGCATATCTTGGGGCTTAGTGTTTATCTCCCAATCATGCTCGTTTTCATTGCTGCACCAAGCTGAACTAATCAGCAGTAAGGCGGACATTTCTTGCAGACTACTTGTGCATTCTCAGCCAGCGAAACTGCACACGCTATATACATCGGGCACGGACGATGCAGGATCTCAACATTCCCGTAGAAAACATCCAAGCAGGAAAAAGGTTGAGAAAATATTTGAGAACATTCGGGGAATATCACATCCTTACCCAAGACAATGACATTTTTCCCAGCCGGTAATTTTGGCCGCGACCTTGTTGTCACCTCACTTAAAATTGAGGACCTGTGTGCAAGACGAATAGGTCATCTTTGTTATCACACCCATTCAGTGCAACTGATGCTGTATCACGGCTCAAGGAAAGAGTGCTGAACTCTCAGATCGCAGACTGTCTATGCGCATCTTTTCACACACATTAACCGCATTTCACACATAGGCTACCAAATCCATTTGTGGCTTGCTCAAGGTATAGCTCACCATAAATTCTGTGCGTCCTCCTCCTCGCAAGTTTGCTTTTCTACTGAGGCATTATCTCCCTTCAGGTTTATGATTGCCGATGATCTCCCAATTGCGGCCATCTTTCCTGGTTTACAATTGTGCCTCTTGCTCAAGTACCCGGATGTACGACACACTGGCTACTGCGGGATGGGCGATGTCTCATAAGTTTACCCAACTTATTCAGCTCACGGATGAATGAATGTGTACGGTATAATCAAATATATATATAGATACCCGCTTAGGAAGAGCTCATAATCTTCACCGGTGTGCGAGAAGGAGTCAATAGTAGTGTTCACAATGTTTATCTCGTTGCCTATATTGGGCTTTGGAGAGTCTAAGATAGGAGGCGCTGTCCACACTTTTGGTGCTGAAAACCGTCGACGACATTCAAATTCCCTGCCAACATGTCACTCTTATCCCCCCCGTTTTCATTCAGTTCCATACTTATTACTGATTATTATTTTTTAGTTAGTTTATTTTTTGAGTTTGAAATTTGTTACTCTTCCTCCTTTTGGTATTTGTTAAGACTAATCAACCGATACTGCATTTGATGCTCATGCTGCATTAAAGGTCCTGTGTATGACGTGCTTAAACTGTCTTGTCATTTGAACCTTGAAATGTATGAAAGTGTCGTGTTACCCTATGAGCTGAAAACGCTTTATCTTAAATATGTAGCTTGCTTGCTCAGAGTACAACGTCTGAAGATGTGTTGGGTGCTTATCAAATTAATTAATATACAATAATGAACATAACTTGCCCCCAAATTTGTTTAGAGACAGAACTAAACTATCCCTCTGGTAGACGCGCGTGCCTAAAATGCCCAGAGGGAATGGTGATTGGCATTGGATTTATTCCGAGAATACCAAAAATGAACACTTCAATAATGAACGCTAGAGGTCACTATTTTCACAGGTAAGCTGGAAGGAGGTAACCTCTCAATTGATAAATTGCGCCGGAAAGTCAACTTACCCACTGAAAGAATCCAAGAATTCTCCTCAGACATATAAAGAAGAGGGTTAGGGCTAAAGGCTAGAGAACGAGGCAAAACACGCTTTACCTCCTTAAGGGCTGGCTGGCTCCTCAATTGCCTTCCAACACTATGGAATGAGAATGGGGCTTCACTCTCTGCATGGAGCATTCGTCTTTCCAAACCGAGTTTGCTCATATCACTGTTCTTAATTCAAGGAAGTTTCTCAAGCAACGATTTCTTGGGATTATTTTTCTCATTTTGCTGAAGGTGAGTGCACGTTGCCACACAGGATTTCTTGTAAAGTATTTTAGCTAAATGTACTAAACAGTGTATTTTTAGCCTTACAAACAAGAAACAATTCTTAAAATAATTAAATTTCTGCATGTACTAGTGTACAGAAATCTCAGCGCCGATTTTTAGTATTCACTTACTCAAACGTTGGAATTCTAAGACGGAGTGATTAAATTTTAAATTTTTAAATGATAACGGAGTGATTAAATTTTATTAGATGCCGAAACAAGTATGACTTAATATTCCTTGCGTGGCTAGCTATTTGGTAAGTCTTTATTCGGATGCTGAATGCCAACAAACGTTGTCTTCTTGGCGTCAGGTACCTGCGCTGTTTATTGTGAGAGTAGAAGTGCCTTCGTACTTAGAAGTATCTATGACGTTCATCATTCATTATAAGGCTGAGTTGGAGAAAAAAAAAGAAAAGAAAAAAACCCGGTGTACGTTGACTTTTATGGCTGCAAGTAACCCTTAACAGACAAGAAGTCTACTGAATTGAAATTTTAATCTTATTTTAGGTAATGTACCGAAACGATTTTTTATGCGATAATGTCAGCTGGCAACGCCAATAACCGGTTTGATTTAGTTTATACATCTATTCAAATCCCCGTTTTAGCGGATTTAGCACCTTCACATAGTCGAACTAGTCCATGCAACTCAATAACCCGCCACATACACTAGATTCGCTACAGCTGTTAATTGAAAATTTAAATTCTGCGAAATTATTTTCATTATTTGCAGAACTTACAGCATGTCTAAATGCATCTGTCTCAAAATAAATATGACACACTAGATGTTTATTCGTTACACGTTACACTATGTGTACATATATATACATACATACGTATATATACACACATACGTGTGTGTGTGTGTGTGTGTGTATATATATTAACAGTTCACTTGAAAACCTTTTAATAGAGTTAGATGCTTAGTAGTATGAGTGAGAAGGGGGCTACTCAACCACCCGTGATTCCATACTTGTCCAGAAGGGGACGAACAAGTAAAGCGTGTGCGAAGCCTCCGTTTCTTCCTGGATATTAAGCAGACAAAGCAGGTCAAAGTTCCCCTTTTAGCAGTAACTTACGCTAGAGTGCATGAAATGGACTGGTTTCCCATGCAAGCATGAACTGATTTGTACTGCAGAATCCAAAGCGCAAAAATGATGAAAAATTGGTTTTGTTTTCATGTTGTTCATTAACCTTTTATATTGTCACAATGTAGAATTTAGAATACAATGTAGAATCCAACTGTGGATCTCTACAGAGAGAAAGAGAGAAAGAAAGGGATGTCGGTAAAGAGGAAGAGGGAGAACAGGAGGAAGAGCGGAGAGAGGGAGAGAGAGAGGATGAAGAGCTGGCTGGTAGGTGGGGGAATCCACGAAGGGATTAGGCAGAGCTGGGGGCATCATTTTTTTTTTGCATTTGGGACTGAGAGCAGGGAGGGCTCTAGGATCCAGTGATCCAATGATCATTTGCTCTGTCCACTCACACATGCATTCATGTAAATTCATCATAACCTCAAAGGTCTCTCACTTTGCCCTAGACAGTTATAAACACAACCTCTGGTTTAAAAAAAAATGCTTCAAACAAATATAGTAAGCTCATATTCAGCGTCAGGAGGATTGTTAATTCGGACTTTATTTCTTTCTGCTCAGTGCTTTGGCTTTTCATTCACGCTCCATGTGTCTATTCAGGCAGTATGACACATTTGGTCTTTTGCATTGCAAAATGGCTCTCTGTTTATACAATACATTAAATCACACCCAATTATCTAGCCTCCTGAAGGGTAACAAGTGATCGTTTTTAAACTGTGATTGGAGCCTTGTTAGTGTCCACATGTAAATGTAATGACTGATAAGCTGATTGCATACAAGTGAATTAATTATTTTGGTTGTGGAGGTAAATTAATAGAGATAGCACTAATGAGACAAGTTTGCTTTTGAGGTTGTGAGTGCTACAGATATCTTCTTCTCTTTCAGGCAGCACAGCTGTTCAAAAGATGATGCTTTGAGACAGCTTTTAAGATCATGCAAATCAATCACATGATTCGTCAGCCTTTGGGGCTCTGCCTATCATTTTGTTAATCTGAAATACCTTTGTTGCGTATAGAAGGGAATTTGCTTATTTGGAGAATTTTTTTTTTTTTAAACTTGCTCTGAGCAATGTTTATTGCTGTTTATGAGGACTCAACCTGTTTAGAGGGTAGCGGCGTTTCTGGATGGCAGTCCTTTGTAATGTGAACCGACCTTCACTCTTGACTCTAGAAAGACAGAATGTGAAAGAAGGACCGGCGCAATGGTTTAATCAAACAAACTCGGGCAGCTTTTTTGCTCACGGGTTGAACCGCAGCAAAACTCGAATGTTCCGTGAGAGCTATTATTGGATCTGCAATCACACTCTCCTTTCATGCATGTCATCCTTCGAAAGAAACAGTAATCTTTGGAGACAGGAGAGTTGCGCCTTTATCACAAATTAATAAAAGAGGAAATCATCTCACGGAATAAACTTATAAATCACAGAAGTGAAATGTAATAAGAGAATACATTTTGATGGATGCAGTAACAAGTTTATTCATCTTCACCTTGATCTTTGTTCCATCCCTCCACGTGCAGCAATCAGCCGGATTTATCATTTTTACACGTCAACATTATTAGAAAACCAATAACAGAGCATCAGTGATTGGTGAATTTTAATACCTAGACCAATCAAAACCGTATTATTTCTTTAGGCAAAAGGTGAAATATTGCAGGCCCATCTCTTGTTACTTATAGAACCATGTAACACCACATACAGGGCATCATTAGCGCCTGTGCTTCCTGTCCATAATCTAAAAATAATCAAAGTAACAAGATGCATGGCTCAGTTCCATTAAAATGATGAACTACCCAGTGAGAGTTTAAACTTAGCATAAATAGTACAAGGTTCACTTAACAGATCATCCATCACATAAGACACTGTAACATGGAAGTCATTATCTCTGATGTAGAAAGTACACTAAACTGTCTTCAGAATGCATGCAGGGATGTTAGACATTGCCTGTATCCATGGAAAGCAATAAGCCATTTCTGAGAAATTTTGTTCCATTCATTTTGCAGGAGGGTAACAGTGACAAAAACCTTTTTCATTTGATCAAGATCATTAAAATGAGGAGTGGCTACACGGCATAGTAACAGCATGAACACATCAGAGCAGTTGAAACATTGTAAAAAAAAAAATGCAGTATATTCCAGTTCTTGTATAATGAGTATAGTCCCACCTTGACGATATTCTGTTTGTCGTAAATAATGTCTGTTATACAAGAAAAAGATGATATAATCTTGTAGCATGTAGGACTATAATTTGGGTAAATAGCAAGATATCAGGCTCTTGAGATGGTAGATGCTTATGATTGTGGGTCTAATGCTGTCTTTATGAGCTCAGCAGGACTCAGTAATAACACTAATAGAGTAATGTGGTGATCAGATGAGAACATCATGCTGGTCTGCCCTATATACTGTACAGCCTGGGGAACTGCAAAACAATGTCACACGCAAATTAAATGAGAGCCTTTCAGTAGGCAGGTGGGTAGAGAGATTAAAAACTATATTCATTTCAAATTACTGCTATAGAACAAAAAAAAAATCCAAAACAAAAAACAACAACAACAACAAAAAACAATGACTCCAGTTGAGGTAATATTAACTGCAAAATACTACTTGCGAGAGAATTTTAAATATGTTCAAGTCAAAATATATTGTTAAGCTTGGTGAGGATGTCAGAACGTTCCAACATCTTTTGGGGCGAACAAGCGTGACAAGACATAAAGGTACTTTAGGTTATTTTTCAAGCTAAACATGCAGTAAATCGAATATGAGGCCAGTGCTCGTCCTCGTCTCCTGAACTGCTTGACAAAGCATAACTGAGTAAAAAGGGGGAGACACGGCACAGCCTGTGTGAGGAGGAGAATTAGTTGTGTGTGGGCTGGGAGTGGGGTCAACCTGCATGTTCCCCTTAGCTCATCAGCAGTAAGAGATTTTGACAGTGTGGCCCCAAGGGGAAGGAGAATGGCAGTTGCTAACTGGATGTTGTCTCTTTGATGTGCGAATGATATATACTGCAATCAGAATCTAATCTTCTTTTGATATGTGCGTGGTCATGTGATTAGTCGGTAATGGAAAACATGCTTCCTAGAATGAGAAGCAGATCAGAGTCGTATTGGACATGGACAACATTCATTTCACCACTGCAAGAATCCAAGAAATGCAGCGTTGCTCTCTAAACTGCTGTCTTTGTTTCTGTTTCGTCCGACGTCACGACTGAATCTCTGGCATTTCATTTTATTCGCCAGCTGGTTTCCTTCAGCTCTTGGGTCCGCGTGTTGTGATCTTGACTGGTGAAAAATAGCTCACTAGAGTGTTGACTGATATTGTCTATGCTGTCTGAGATGTCACACATGGTAACTGTCTCACATGGTATTTCTTGAAAGGGAGAGTTCAACCTTGCTGAAAAAGACTATTTTGACAAGTATCTTCTTGTAATTGTCAATGTATTTTTTCCTGCTATTTAAGTATAGCAATATGTACAAATGGTTTAGTTGCTTATAGTTTGGAATCCACTAGATGAGTTAGCATTTGTCTTCGTCTAATGGAAACAGCTTCCCACTTTGTCTTATAGACCGCTAGTTGCTGTTTCAACTTGCATCCTTGGAGAGTGAATGAGAACAGTAAGATTGTAAACTGTATACAAAACCACGCACTGGCAAATGGTTTGACCTTTTCCCATTTAAAAATTGTATATTAAGAAGTTCACTGTCCACATAGCTGCAACCATTAAAGGCACAGAAAATCAGTCTAGTTTTGAGTGTTTAGAGCACTCTGTAAGATGTATTTATAAAATAAATATTTTTTTAATGAAAAATAGAACAAAACTGAAAAGATGGAAAGCTATCTGAGGCACCAGCAAATGCCATATTACATTGACTAGGGTGAACCTCCCCTTTAAAACATCCCAAATACCCTAGAGAGAATGGTTAGTCTGTTCTCTCTTTTTTTTGGTTTGGAATAACAGTCTGTCCAAGGCTAATAGCTTTAAAAGCTTTACATTACACATAAAGACCTACATACAATAGTCTCTATGGATATTCACAGAGAGTATTGTATGTAGGTCTTTATGTGTAATATTCTAAAAAAAAATAGTAAAACTTCTTTCTGGTGTCTGGGTTCTGTCTGTCTGCTTGCTTTATGCTAGGGGATTATGGGGGGGTGGGGTGGGGGGATCAGAGCCGTGATGTAGAATGGGCGGAGATGATGATGCCCTCATCCACCTGAAGCAGGCCGATAACACACAGCCTGAAGGATTCAGGGCAAAAAAAAAAAAAGGGTTTTCCTCTTGAACTCTAGAAAATCGCACCCTGTGAGGTTCTAAAATTCGCCACATTTTCTGAAGTCCCCCAAAAACCCACCAAAAAAGATCCCTTTTATGTGAGTAGATCAATAGTGGAGAAGAAGAATGACATGGAGCAAGTCCATAGTGAGTGCAGATGGGAATTGTACTCGACAGCTGTTGTCTCAGAAAAAAGCAAAAAAAAAAAAACCCCAGAAAATAACAGTGAGAAAAAGAAAGATGTCAGAGTGTTTACTGATATTACCATAGTTTGCTCCCAAGAGACTGGGACGAAGAACAGTCACTGAATGTTCCAGTCTGATTTCTACCGTGTCAAGGTGGGAGGTGAATGGCTTATCTAGTTTTCATCTCTCTGCTGTGATGGCTGAAGGTTGTGGGTTAAATGTGGAGGCGAACAGACTCAGAGCTGTCACAGAGACGCTGCTTACCTCTGTCTTGAATAACGTCGCTTCGGAGCCTGTCCCATCTGCCTAGGCTTAGAGCTTGCTCTCTGAGGGAAGAAACTCTTGTGAGGGAGACACTGCGGACGTATAGTGACTTATATCGACTGCCTTCTCTTCTCGTGTGAGGAAGCAGCCCAGCTGGGAGATAAAGTGTTAGTTCTCCTCTCTTCTCCTTGACTGACTCAGACACCTGGGAGAATGCCTCTCTGCATGTGGCGGAGAGCCAACATGTTTAATCTGTGCCTGTGAAAAATAATTAACCATTCGACAGTGGAGCTTTTTTTTTACAAAAAAAAAAAATCTATGGTGATTAAAGAGCGAAAATGAAAATGTGTATTACTATGCTTAACAGTATGAGCAATTCATCGAATTTTTGTTTATATTGAGCACAGGAGACCAATAACTGCTCTTCTTACTGACAGTAATGGTCTGTGAGAAGTGTTTTTTTTTTTTTTTTCAAAAATTGTACCATATAATTGGCTTTAAGAGGACAGGAACCAGGCAGGTTGGTACTTACCTAATGAGGGAATGGAGAATCTAGCCATGTTAACTGAGACCACAGCCTTTTCCCAGTGGTCACACTGCACTGACCTGAGGTTGCTTGTCCTCAGTGGAACTGTCCTGAAGCCATAAGAAAGAGCTGAATGTATTTTTGTGTGTGTTTTTTTTTTTTTTATGAGCGCCAAGGGAGCATGGGAGGATACTCATTTCTGCAGTGAGGCTCTGATGTGCACTCCAACTCAGTTTTTTTTTTTTTTTTACATAGACACAAACATATATACTCACTGACCTATTTTGTCCTCTCATTAAAAATGCATCTCATTTTCATTTAATTGCAGTAGCTGCTCTATGATCACACTCAATGAGAAAGCATTAACACCTTTTACACTGTTGGCAGACTCAATCAACATTTGATTCCAGACCTATTGATTTTTTCATGATTAGATTTTTTTGGAATGTGGTGATAGATTCAGTTATATATTACAAAATTCTGACAATACTGATAATCATATTTTGTGTATATCCTCTCTTAAAGGGAACAAACCAATCTCTTTAATAGCCATTTTTAGCTTTCTGGATACATATAACAAGTGTCATTGACCAGGACCAAAATAGAAGGCGGCCTGATTGAAACAGCTCTTGAACTCCTGAAATGGCAAGCAACAGAAAGGGAGGAGTGATCAGCTCCATCCACTCATAAGACATTCAGTGTTGTTTAGTGGGGACAATATGATTGTCTGCTCAGACTTTCACACGCCAGAAGGCTTCTGCTCCAATCACAGTAGCTTGTTCTATCCCATCATGGTCGCCCCTATAACGTATGGGCCTGTCAGCTGTCAATTCGGTGTTGTAGGAGTGATGGATGGGTTGGTATTGGTAAAGAATTGTCTTTTGATTGAGTTGCTTTCCATTCCCGAAACACAGCCGTCATAATTCAGGCCAGGCCAGCCCATTTTTGTGTCCTGAACAGACTCCCTCCGTTACGATTTATTGTGACGTCTGACGTATGTGCCTCCTTGTCCCTTTGGATGACTTTTCTCTAAAACTGTTCAACTGTTTTAATATGCTTCACATTCCTGAGCTGTTCTCTGAAGGTCATATCTAATAATACACAAAATTAGCTTTGACACCTGAACTGACATTGAAACAGCTTCAAACACACAGAGTACACTGACAGCGTTTATAAAAGCATTATGCAATACCCTTTTGTGCTTTGCAGTAATTCCTCACATCAGACCATATCTTTTTAATGCACAGCTAAAAGATTGCCAACGGCTAAAATCGAGCAGTACAATTTTTACATCTTTTTTTTTTGGAGGTTTTGCGGTCCTCCGTAGAGCATCCGTGATGACAGAGGGGCGTGACACCTTATCAAACCAAATCAAATTCACCTTTAAACCAGTTAAGTTGGCGTAAAGCAGTTATGCATTGATGAGAAAGTTGATTTAGTTTTGTCCACTCTATGAGGTCTGTAAATAGTGTCTCCTCCACTGACTCTCCCTGCTAGAGTGTTTAATTGCTCTGCAGCGAGCCTGCTCCTGTTGATATTCCTTGTTGTCAGCAGCTATTCGGCCTATCAGGATTTATTTGCCTCACACTAAAACATCTAAATCCAATTACACAGAGAGCAAGAGGGTTTGATTAGAATGCACTTCTGCCTCTTGCCTTAAATGAATGGAGAACCTCAAAGTTTTCAAGGCGTTTTTGGAAGAGAAGCGTGTAACCTTGAGCCTAAAAATGTCACTGAGATAGCCAGGCTTGTATTGCCTTGTTTATTAAATGATCGGAACGCATCCGCCACTTAAATGAGTGAGAATGCGTCGTGAAATATTGATCAAATCTGAGAAACAGTGACAATGTCAATCTGATGTTGGATTGCACTCCCATGTGAGGAGGAAATGCAGTAAGAAATATATATATATATTTGAGGAGTAAAATACATGTTTTTTTATTTTATGTTCATGTGGTGTGCGCTTATATGTTTCATAGTGTAATTAGCTTCTGTTATTACTATACAACACAAAAACGGCAGAATAAGATTAATATATTGAAATAAACTGAAATAATAGTTGGTGCTCAATTGTTTAACGTCAGTACAATGTAATTATTGAAACCAGAAAGCAAATGATGTTACTTGTTTGATTCTGCTCAAAACTGATTTTATTCCTACGTGCAGAACTGATTGGTTTCATGTGTTTCCTCAGCTTGGTGTATTGACGTCTTATTACCTATTGCAATTTCATGACCTCTTTTTCCAATTACATTTGCAACGGATTTTCATCTTTGTGTATAAACACACGTGTTAAGAGACTAGAGCAGCATTGTTTCACATTGTCTGGGAGACATTTGTTGTATTCAGTCATCTTTCATTGTCTGTTAAATGTCAGTTCACTGAAGATGAGGCGTCGTGAATTTTTCCCCCTACTTTCAGAGAAAAACTCATTAATGGACAAGAGGAAAAACACAGAGGAGAGTGTGTTGAAAGGTTGTCAATGTTGAGTTTATAATAATGATGCATAGTGAATGGTGGCATTGTCTTTCATTAATGATTCAATAGTCTTACCTACTGTACTTTGCTGATAAATATTCATTAGCAAAACCACAGAATGCCATTGTAGGCCTGTGGTTTCAGATAAATTGACAAACAGATTATGTATCTATTCTGAACCAGTTTAAGATAAGGAAGAAAATCTCTTCTCATCTTCTACCTATTCTAATCTGTCTGAGTCAATTGAAAATGTAGTTACAGTCCAAGCTATTCAAATTACTTTTGTATAAAATGAATAGAGGTGTAAATTTTCTTCTCTGTTTCTTTTTCGTTGTTCTGTGTTTTTAGCAGAAGAATCCCACAGACAATGAGCAACATTTATGAGTCTGCTGCCAACTCCTTGGGCCTGTTCAACAGCCCCTGTCTGACCAAAGTGGAGCTGCGTGTGGCCTGTAAAGGCATTTCAGACAGAGATGCCCTCTCCAGGCCCGACCCTTGTGTGGTCCTCAAAATGCAGTCCCATGGCCAGTGGCTGGAGGTGGGTCCCTACTTCTCTGCAATGGTGCTCCCTCTCTTTCTTTCTTTCTTTCTTTCTCTCTCTCTCTCTCTCTCTCTCTCTCTCTCTCTCTCTCTCTCTCTCGCTCTCTCTCTCTCTCTCTTCCTCTCCCCCATCTCTTTCCTTTTCTATATCTTTGTGAAAACGCACAAATGTCTTTGTAAAGATTCACTGTTTGGCTTTGCCTTTTTTATTTCTTTCAGTTCTGAAGTTCAGTTCGGTTCTGTTCTGTATTGGTGTTCACGGAGCTATTTTGAAATTCTGTGAACATCCCCAGTAGCAGAAAAATGCAGACAGGAAAATTTCAGCACAAGGTTTTGACACAAAGTCTCTTCCCTATGGCAAACGACATAAAGAAAAGGGTTTCAGTATGTTCGCTGAAAACTAGCCTGTCATAATGTGAAGCTGGGCCAAGCTACGCTATCAACAGGAAGTCGTTCACACATTCGCCCCGCAGCAAGTCTCTTCTCATTATCCATTCATAGAATCACTCAAGGTGATCCTGTGAACCCACTCTCAGTGTCCAAAACGGGCTCTTGTTTTCTGTCCGTACAGAGAAACAGTTCATTTCATGGTTGTTCCATTTTTGTTCTTTTTGAGGACTTCTCATTTGCTCACCTCTAGCAATCTCAACTTTTTAGAATATTCATTCTCTCTACCTATTTTATCATTTGAGTGTCATTCAGAGAGGTCACTTCACCATTTTTCAATTTCAGTTGCCCCTCAGGGCTTTAGATTCATCCAGAGATTTTAAAGTTGATTACAGATTACGTTTTATCTCTTTTGAAGTGATGGGAAAACAAAATATGATTGTCAAATCAAGGGCATTTTCCTGAGACAGAAATGCAAGCCCTTTGCTATCTCTGTGAATGTTTCTTTTTTTTTTTTTTTTTTATGAAAAGCACTCATGTAACAATTATACAAAATAAAGCTTTGGAGTCTTTCAGTAGACTTCAGATGCTCCTGTGGTTTGTTGTCCATGGTAGATTTTCTCCTCATAAGTCATTCATAAAACTGATTGCAGGTATATTTGACAAACTTGATCCTACCTCCCTGCTGCCCGCAGTGGCCTTTTAGAGAGATTAGTTCTGGGAAATTAGGTTTTTAATAACGAACAACTTCGGTCCAACTTGGGAGAATTTTTTCTCATCTTCAAAAAATGTGAAGTACAGACGTGTGAGTCAAACTAAAAATATGGTACAGAAGAAAAAATAGGCCAACAACAGCTGTGTGGTGCTAAAATATGTTAATTATATGGACACAACAGTGCAACAGCTGCCCCAAAGTCACAGCTGTGCCTAAAGACCCCAGTGGGAAAGGATATATTCCCCCCCCCCCCCCCCCCCCCCCCCCACACACACCTCACTTAGTTGGGTGCAAGTTCACTCACTGCTGACTCAACCCCAGTGAATCTTTTCAGCCCCACTGATGCTGATGTGCTGGACACTACAACATTCTTCACAAGAGAGTTTGATATTTTTAAGTGAAAGTAGTTCACGGTACATCGCATAGCAGAAGAGCTGAGTAAAGGTTAAGGCATGTTATAAATCACAGCTAGGGGTCACACTGAATCAGAGCAATGGTACTGTAGGTTACTGGCTATGGTGTCCTGGCTTACTCTATCCCTGTATAGTTCCCAAGAATCAGAAACAGTTTGGGGTTCAGGAAAGTTCAAAGCTTAATATTTTAAAAGATCTCATCTATGAAAACAAGAGGTGCTCTGTTTCTCTAGTGCTATTAGGCAAAACCAAACACTACTATATAATTTATCAGTCATTGGTCTTGTACGATTGTGTCATGTATTTCAAATATAAAAAGGAGATTGTTTTGTAAAGCTGTACCTAAGTGGCAAAGAAGTCATCAGTCGTTAAGGTGATGATGTCATGTCTTGGTAGAAAAAGTAAATGTCTTGTATGCTCTCTCTCACCCTTTCCCATGGAACTCAGATAATGGTTGTACTCTAAAATGGATAGTTAATAAACTATAGCCATCTTATCTACTATTCTGGAGCCTTACAAAACCTTTACGTTCACTGAGACGGAACAAGTTGTATTACACAAGTGCACTTAAGATCAATATTTCATACATGTCCGATCCCTGAAAACTACATAAACACTTCGCTTTTGATTTTTAAGGGACTAGACATCACAAACTGCGCACATAATAAGTGCTGAAAGTTTGCCTTGCAGTAGCTCTTGTAAGGCACTTGAATTCCTCTGAGGATACTAACCATAGTTCAAAGCAGGAGACACCACGAGAGAACGGATTTGTCGAACAGATTTGTTTATCCTGTGTTTTTTTCCCCCTCCTTTTTATGATATGATGCTCTAATCCAAGTCGAGCGTGTGAATACAGAACATTCTTTGTTTCACTATCATTCCTGCTCCAGTGACAGAATCGTCCAATCCGCGTCCTGCTCCGCGTAGTTGGCAGAGCGAACCAAACCTCCCCTAGTGCTGCCTGACTCATTTCTTATTGGCATTGGCATTATACTTAGTATGTCCTATGTGTACTAAAACAAGTTACTTACTTATCATGCTTGGGGGCTTTCGCAGCATGAAGCAATACAGATTAATGTGACAATCAACTAAGGAAAGCCAAATGCAGAACACAACTCAGACTTAGAATGAAGGAGGGTTTATTGACAAGTTGCAGTATGGAGATGGGAACAGGCAGAGGAAATGAAGGTAGCAGGTTGCAGAGTGGAGCTGTGAGCGAGGCGGAGTAGTGGGACTAAGGAGACGGAGCTGAAGGGTGACAGGCAGGCGAAGGGCGCACTGGAGATGCGGAGTGGCACGGAGGTAATCCTTTCGAGAAAGAACAGGCAGATAATACTGAGATGCAAACCACAAACACCAATTGAATACAAAGAGAGACCAAGAAGCGAGTTCTACCACACAGGCTGAAACAACGATCTGGCGACGAGTGGATGAAACACCGGGGTTTAAATACTATGACGTGATGAGGTGACTGATCGCAGGTGTGTAGGCTATCTGGAGGTGTAGAGAGACCACGCCCACAACACACACACGCACAACAGAGAAGACAAACCAACAGGGGGAGCACAGGGAAAGGGAAACACTAGAAACATAAGGAATAGACTGACAAAATAGCCTTAACAATGACAATTAGTCCTTTAATACGTAATTCTTTAAATGACTGACAAGAGGTACGTCAGAAAAGTGTATTTTAAGGAGATCTCAAATTATCGGGCTGCACTTTGAGAATGTAAGACATTGTCATGAGTATTTTACAACTCTCATTTCAGCGGCAATTTTGTGATCAGTCTTCAGTCTTGGCGGTTTTCTCCTGTCATTTGGACCCACTTATAGCTGTGTGTGCTGACATGAGCACCGAGAGGCAGCATACATTAGGGCCATACCGTGTGAGGACAAGGGGGGGTGGCGTTTTTGTTCACTAATGCTTTTTAAGATGCGAATGAGTCAGAGAGAGGAGGGTCTTTTTGTTGACCTTGTCTACCATCCATCTGTTTTTTTGTTTTTTTTTTCTGGGACGACAGAGATAGAGAGTGGAGAGCAAATGCATTTTGGTGAAGTGTCTGTTGCAGTGAATTAAAGAGAGAACTCTCCAGTACTATAACTACTGACCTTCAGCTTAGTGGGTTCTTGCTGACAATTTTCTTAGCCCTTAGGCCCCTGAGAGATTGAAATAATCTAACGCAGTGGCTCTCTGGTGTCATTTTCATACCGTGTCCTTGTCAATATGCTGAAGTGGGATTTCTGTTTGCTAGCTCTCTCACAGTCTCAGCTCCAGTCCTTAGTTATGTTGAGCATCTGCTCAGCCTGTCTGGACTCCAGAGACCAGGAGGTGTGGGGCTCCAGCTCCTCTCTCTTTAAAATAGACAAATACTCCCCCTTCTCCCTCTACTATAATACTTCTACTATAATGGAGTACTCTATTATGTATACTTCTCCTTCTCCTCCTTCAAATATAGAATAAAATATCAAATTCCACTGGAGAAAATATTAGTTTATAATATTATAATAGAATTTTAGTTTGTTAAAAGCAGCATCAAGTACATATATCTATATTTGGGTGTGTGTACATGCATGTGTGTGTGCATGTATGTGTGTGTGTGTGTGTGTGTGTGTGTTTTTAACACAAGGCCTTGTGTCTCATGCCTTTGCCCTCTGTAAGTATTAGATGATGGAGGATTTGCTATATTGCCTGTCAGACAGTAAGCCAGGGCCATCTGAGGGATCTGGTGCCTCCTGTAATGGTCTTGGCACAGCTCACAGGACAGTGTGTTAGAATCTCCTCTTACTCCAATCTGACAGATTTTAACAGTGTATGAGTGACTAAACACAAGCCAGTCACAAAGCCAGATAGTTAAAGGAAGCGACCCAGAACATATCATTTAAATATCTATTTAAAAAATATAAAACAACCTTGCTCAAGTATCAGCAAAACACATACTTTAGATCTCATGCACAGTGCATTTGTCCTTTCAAAAGGAAAAAGTTTGTTGGGTTTTTTTTTTAGGCCTATGGGGGAAAAAAAGTAATTTAGATATGAGACAACAGCTAAACAACAGAAATGACTTGACTAAACTGAAGAGTTTTGGAACTCTTTGAGTGATGCGTTCAGCAGAAAACAATAGAACAGTGTATAACCTATTCATCCTTCGAAGGACAGGCAGCGCCTGAAAGGGTCTGACGTTACCTCCCAAATGTCTGCATAATGACCTGTCAGTGAGTGAGATCTCTCAGTCCTGCCTGTCCGCTCTGCAGAATAATGAGACAAAAGGCAACAGTGAGGGTGACTCTCTGTGTCTGTCTCTAATGCCAGACTGAATACCTGTGACAACCAAAGCAGGTTTTTTTTTTTTTATTTTGGATCAGTTCAATGTGTCACTCACTGGACTGGAGAGCATTGCTCTACTTAGACAAAGTAAGGGGAACGGACCACACAAAGTAGCTTTCTTTTGTGAAGATTTGGACTTTATTTAAAAAAGGACGTTCACGGTTCTGGGTATTCAGACGAAGGGGGAAAAAATGCTGGTGGAGGACCCTGAAATTACATGTTGTTGCTTCTTTTTTGTTGTTGTGACTGAACTCAAATGAACTTTTGTAACTGAGGTAATTATCTACGTTGATGAATGGGTCGCTCTTAGCGACACTGCGCACTTCATTTCTACTTGCTCTGTCAGAGTGTGAGAGAGAGAGATAAAAGCAAAAGCCTGTTCAACCAGGGGCCCTTTTCTAATAGCACAACTAAAACTGTGATGCCGCAGTTTCATGTAGTACTGCTAAATATTTCAGCAATGTTTGTTCTGCGACTAACTAACGTGGTGTTAAAATTTTTATCTGTGATGTAATCAAAGTTTTCACCTCACCTTAACTAGTCTCTCCTTCTGTGCTTCCCTTTTGCCCTCTCTCTCTCTCTCTCTCTCTCTCTCTCTCACACACACACACACACACGCACATCCTATCTTCACACTCTCTCCTCTTTTGACTCTCTCTCTGTGGATCGGTGGAAAGCATACCTTCCGATTATTTATTTCTGCATTCAGCTTTTCTCCATGACATTTACTAAAGAGGAACAGTGGCTTATCGCGATGCAAAGTCCACCCCTCAAACTGCGGTGACATTTAAAATATTATATCGATATTCAAAAAGTAGAAGCATAAACATGGCCGGCTGAGCGAGGTGACTGTCTAGACGAGGGTCGCTGGGGCAGAGATGATTAAAGTCTGTCAGTCACCGCCAGGAAAAGATCCTCTCACAGAATATTAGAAAGAAAGACTTTCTGTATCTTCAGCGTTTGTGTTTGTCATCTGCTGGTCTGCCGATTCAGGGTTTTTTTTTTTTGTTGTTTTTTTTTTACACATCTTGACATTGCCCCTAGATGTGGGGCAGGGGTGGAACATCTTTTTTATTTTATTTTTTTTTTTTTGCATTTGTAAGTTTTCTTCCCGTCATTAATTTCTTGTCATCACAATTTTGAATTATTTTTGCTTGATTCCCTGCAGCTTTGGTAGAGCTCTTGTCTTCGCCTACCCACGAAAGCTTCTCTTGTCTTCTGGACGACCTGTTTTCATCTTATTCAAAATCTTTTGTGTCGAGTAATTATGATTTACATTATGCTTTTCAAGTGAGCCTCAGGAAGTAATAAAATAACAAAAAGTATGCCTGTTGTGTAATGGATTGCCTGAATTTCATTCATTCTCTTGTTTTGTAATGGAGCCTAACAGTTTGGCCTGATTCCTGAGGTAGAAATAAATGCGAGTGACTCATTACAAGATAATCGCTATTCATTACGAAACAATCACTAAAACATTCGCTCTACCCATCCTTCATCCAGAATATCTAATGGATGATACATTCTCCGCTCCCTCTCTCCTCTCGTTTTATCTTCCCTTCTGTGTTGTATCTGGTATATAAATGCATCTTATTTGAAGTTCTACATCTTCCTGTGGTACAGCTAAACAAAAACAGGAAAGAGCCCCCTTTGCCTTGTTCTCGGAAGTCCTTTTGTCTATTCTGTCAAAGACGGACAGCCAAAATCTTCACTCCCTGTCTAAGTAAAAAAAAGAAAAGAAAAGAAAAGAAAAAAGTCCCATCTCTGGTGTACGAGACACAGGCTTCACCGAGTTACGCATCAACTTCTCTTCTCTGGCATCGATGCGCATTTAGTCTTTAAACTGAAAACATTACACACCTTTGTTCATACTCGCCGCTACTTACAGCGTTTGGAATTTGCAACGCTGTCATACAGTCAATGAAAACTCTCCAAGAGTTCTTAATTTAAAGAGATTCTAAATGAATAAAACATTCCATGTATGAAGTGTCAGTTTGGTGGAGGCTGATATGGTAATATATGCGCTTTTGCATTTTCCACCAGCTCTTGGCTGTAGGTTCATAATGGGTGAGTGAGATGATGAGACTATGTTGATTAGCCTCAGAGAGACACCTCCAGTGTTTCCTACTGACAGCCTAATGAATGGGAACGGGTGGATTAAATATGCGCAATGAACATGATCACATAGTCAAGCTCAGCTGAAACACGTCCTCTATCCGGAGACAGAGGAGAGAGTGGGAAGAGAGAGGGAATACGGTTTAGAGGGATAATTAGTGTTGTGAATTAGGGCTGATATGTACAGTTTTTAGTTACAGAACTTGACTCGTTTGTCTGTGCAACAAAAATTGGACAAATATATATATATATAGTGTGTGTGTGTGTGTGTGTGTGTGAGAGAGAGAGAGAGAGAGATACAGACAGACAGACAGACAGACCCGACACCACTGACTTGTGTCTTTATATCTGAAGAAGATTACTCACCTTTGTACCATTTAAGCTCTGAAGACTCACTCATGCTGTAATTGTTGCACTGCCTAACGGTGTTCACAGGTGACCTTTATCTCTTGGGAAGAAGAATGGATTCTGTGAAGCTGTGTAGCTTTGTATAGAGACTGACTGTGTGGCGGTGACTGTGTCTCTGGGCTTGTTTGGCCAGGGTGTGGGAGAATTACTCTGGCAGATGGGCATTAATAATGATAACAAGGCTGGACCGTATTCCTGGACCTGACTGATGACTGACTGGCTTCAGCAATCTTGTGGTTGACTATAATTTTCTGACTGTATTTGTCTTTGAGAATTTCCTTTCAACAAGAATGATAACATAGAGGACAGAGAGAAATACTGCCGGGAACACCTTTGATATTTTATTTTATAAGAAGGGTTATGACTTTTTGCTCCAGGATTAGAGGTCAAGCTATCTCTGTTGAATGTTGTCTGATCTCTCTCCTCTCCTCTCTTCTCTCCTTTCCCCTCCTCTCCTCTCCTCTCCTTTAATACAGTGTAGACATAAGAGGCATATGTATCACTCGATGAGATCAGTTGCCTATACGTCTAGCTTTATGCACAGAGCTATTCTGTAGCTCTCATGAGTTCTTTTGAAAGAGGATTTTCTTTGAGGCTCTTCTAGTATCTGTTATTCATTATTCATCCACGGTCTGTAGCAGCTGGTTTGAGGTCCACTCCTGTACAGTTCCGTTTTCTCACTAGGTGAATGTTGAGCAGAAGCCAGAGTAAACATTTCTGAAAATTGGCCCAGGAACATCCCATTAATGAAAGAAAACATCAGGCAGTGCCATGCAAATATGTGAGGCCCCAAAAATGCAGCTGTAGACTTCAGCAGATGGTTTTAGCCATTATCTGTAGTATTCTGAAAACACATAAGAGCCATTTTGGGGGATAGTAGAGGCCTCATTCCAAATGGTTGCTTAATGAGAGAGAGAGAGTGAGAGAGAAAGAGAGAGAGAGAGAGAGAGTGAGAGAGAAAGTGAGAGAGAGAGAGAGAGAGAGAGAGAGAGAGAGAAAGTGAGAGAGAGAGAGGGAGAGAGAGAGAAAGTGAGAGAGAGAAATTGAAAGTGAAAGGGGGTGAGAGAACTTGTGGAACAGGTGGATAAACATTTAACTCACAGAGCTACATGTTTCGCCTTGGAGTGTAATTTAATTTTAAAAGTCTAACTTTTGAGTGTAGAATGTGTACAGAGAGACCCGGAGGCAGAGTGGGGTGATGATGGAAAAGAGAACTGAATCAGAGGAAAGAAAAGAAGATCAAACAAAACTCTATAACTCACAAAAAGTGACAGATTATATCAATTTAAAACTGTCCTTTGAATAAAATAAAAAGGAAACATAAGAAAGAATTTTCATTTAGATATAGTTAGCTTGTTAGATCCAAGCTAGATTCATTTCTCAATAAACTATGTCACATCTGGGTCAAAGTTATACTGTGTAACTGAAAAGATAGACATACCTTTTTTCATTTATTGTGTGCGTGTTTCTCTCTTTATGAAAATGTACTTGACTCTGCAAAAAAAAAAAAAGGGAAGATAAATCAACTAAAGTTCAACTAAAGTCTTTAGGTCTTTGAAACTTTAAGGCTTTTACCATACACCTCTTCATTTAACAGGGTTTTACAGTAAAATCAGGAAACTGCCATTGGACAGAATTATAAACCCTGTGTGGTTGGTAATAATCATGGAAAATCCTTCTCATATAAAAACCCCTTTATCTGAAGGACATCAAAATTTCATAGTTTCGTCTGTTTTCTTTTTCACCGTTTTCAATTCTGGACCACAGGGAGTTTGACAGCTCTAACCTTTCACATAATTTAAGGTCTTCTACACTGATGCATCAAGGAACGAAAAAAAAAAAAAACCTCCCATTACTTCTACTGTTGCTGTCCAGATCCCTCTGAGGTCAAATGTTCATCTCAGTCTCACCATTAATGTCAGTCTCTGTCAGACATCTTTACTCTACATGTCACATGGGATACTGTGTTACTGTCCCAGATCGTGCGTGGCTCTGTTTTTCTGCACTGCGCCTCAGCTGAGAGATAAAAGAGGGAAGATGCCGGTGTTCCTTCAAAGCCATTACCTTGTCATAAAGATTCTGCCTGTGTCACAAGATCTCCATCGTCTTGAGGGAATTTCATGTCTCGTGAGATTTTGGATAAAATGTGTTTGTGTGCAGGTCTGCTCTGTCATACAGGGCTTTTGAAGACCATCTGTTTCTATATGGCTGTAACATCTGAGACAGGGGAAGCTGAATTATAAATATGGATGTGTGGAAGTGTAGAGACCCGTCATGTGAAATCGCCAACATGTGTGTCAATGAATTCATGTACTCTATTTAAACCTGCCACTGTTTTTGTGCCTCTCTTCCGACTTTTTTCCTTTCTCTGTCTTTCTCTCATATCCATACTCACAGGAATACATTCTTTCTCTCTCTCTCTCTCTCTCTCTCTCTCTCTCTCGTCTACTATGTACTGTTGTATATATTTGCAGGCAATACTCTCATTTATCTCTTTATCTCTTTCAATAAATCTGTCTCTCTTTTTGATTCTTGCTTTCAGGTGGACAGAACAGAAGTGATTCGTAGCTGTATAAATCCCACGTTTTCTAAAGTCTTCACGGTGGACTTTTACTTTGAAGAGGTCCAGCGGCTACGCTACGAGCTGTACGACATAAGCAGCAGTCATAATGGAGTTAAGGAGGCGGATTTTCTCGGGGCTATGGAATGCACACTCGGACAAGTAAGTATCCTCTTCCAGCCTCCGGCTCTCAGGCCACAGCTCCGCCCCCTGATGCCAACCTCTGCCACTCTGATTCATGAAAAGTGAGGAGAAACAGTCCACTTGTTGTTGTTTTTGTTTTTGTTGTTGTTGCTGTTGTTGTTGAATGAGGATCTATGTTACAGGTTACACGTTTTAACTCATAGCGACCGGTGAGAATATGTGAGACAGGTTTGTTTTAGTGAAATCTCGCTACAAGGTAATTGTTTGCACGCAGTCAGTGAACAGTGAAATTACATACTGCACAAATTTTAGATAAGGTATTTAATGAAATAATTGCATCAGTGATCGTTGAAAACCTCTTTAGCGCACAATCCCTGCAGATGGGTGTTAAAAGAGAAATGTTTCACTGTCTTCTGCAGAGGAGCTCTTGGCCTCAATTATCAACAGTTTGAACAAACAAGAAATGAAGTTTTTGCAAGAGATGTTTGACGGGCCACAAAATCTTCATCCCGCAGAAAGGATTTTTTTTTTTCACTGAATGAACATAGACACTCCAGACTGCTTATCAAGATTCATTCTGTATTGCATTACTGTAGCATTATGGGGAAAGTATACACTTTATGAGGCAAGTTGTAGCAGTCCCCCATGTACAATGTCTATAAAATACTGTGACAAGCTGTATATGCATTTGGTGAATATTTTAAGAGGCAGGTCGACTATGCTAAATAGCACTGCTTTGCAGTAATTGTTATATGTGTGTACTAAGCATTATAATTGCGACTCTAGTGCAGTTTAAAGATGGTATTTAGGAATTCCAGTATTTGTTTTCTCACTCTTTTTCAGTCTTCTCTCAGTGGATGATTTTGGTGTATTTTGTAAGTCTATTTTGGTGTAAGTGTTAATGCAAGATCATTTTTAATTTGGATGAGAACGGTGCGGTGGCACAGAAAATGTGTGTGTGTGTGTGTGTGTTGGTGATGGTAAGAGGCTTCTAATTTAAAAAGAGCCCTCTTGTTGATTCATTCATTATTCATTGAGAAACGAGTGTGTTTTCAGCGCATAATTATGTGCTAGAACTTTGTACCACAAATCAAAGCACACAACTCAAGTCACACAACATAAGAGGAGAGTGTGACTTGAGCATAAAGTATTGAGGAATGCTACATTAGTCTTTCACATTCATAGCAAAATCCCCAAAAAGCTTGGATGAGCCCTGATTCCTTTGCAACACAAGCCTCTCTCCTCAGTATACTTTGCCTGATGATGACACACCCAAAGGTGGTTATTCACTGCTTCCTCTGTTTGCACGTTTTTGAAAAGAGCCATCAAAAGAGACAGAGTGACAGTAGCCTCGTGTCTTATCTCCTTCCAAACAGATTGTGTCCCAGAGAAAATTCTCCAAAGCCTTACTCAAGCAGGGCAACACAGTGGGGAAGTCCTCCATTACGGTAAGGGCTTTCTCTTCCAGCTGTCTCTCTCTCTCTCTCTCGCTCTCGCTCTCTCCCTCTCTCTCTCTCTCTCTCTCTCTCCCCCCCCTCTTTTCTCTCTCTGCCAAGGACATGTTGGCAGGAATTAAGCATCAGGTAGTGCTGTAACGGTATGAATTCTTGCTTATCATTTACATGGTTGTTAGTTCCTCTTTTCTATAGCTTGTCATTTTCAGTCACAAAATTCAAACCAGGTCAGACTGTTCAAGGAGATGTGCTTAGTACTCTTCAGTTCCTGTTTCCCAAGGGCCTTATAAAAGAAATTAAGTGTCCAAGCAAGCTTGAAATAACTTTCTTCCACAGATACTTCACTGTTAAAGTAGATTGAAAGGGTAGTGCATATTAGGTTATGTAATGGAGAGCAGTTTGTAGAAGTAAGCTAACACTGTCCCTGAATTCACTGTGATACATTTATTATACAAAAAGCAGTCCCAATAACAGAGAGCCACATGTCAGGTACAGAAAGTTTAGGAATAGAAGTTATATGAAAGAAAAATCATAAGGTGTCTTTTGGATGGCATAGAAGAAACTGACATCCAGTTTGTTTTCAAGCATTAAGAATCAAACTTCTGCCAGATGTGTATCATCTAGACTTTAAAAGCTTAGGCCTGCAGAAGACACCTCTCAGAGTGATCAATGTGACCTATTGGAAACAGTCTGTACCTGCTCTGTTACCTAGCAGTTCAGAGCACACATGAGCATGGAAAGACACTTCAGTGCACACACAGGCACCTGTCCAAACAGCAGGGTGTGTTATTGAGCGAAGGCCATCAGACGTCATTGTAGACCCCAGGGTAAAAAAAAAAAAAAATCAGGATTTGGTTTTGTGAACGCTCACCAGAATAGCCTATTACCTAAGGAGCAGGTCCGTCACATTCAAGAACTGAAGGTGAAAGCAAAACTGCCCAGGTTAATCAATAACCCAAAAGGTCAGTGACTAAGCAATGTAAAAACTGTTTCTCCTTCTTCAACCAAAGCTCATGTATAGCACTTTGAATCCATCCTAGATCATTGCCGAGGAGTTGTCCGGAAACGACGACTACGTGGAGCTTTCTTTCAGTGCCAGGAAACTTGATGACAAGGTGAGACACAGCCTGCTTTGTTTGCTAAGCATTTCTCTGTCATGAATATCACAGCCGTCCGTACACACTGCAATTAGTCGCTTTTGGAGTCAGCTTTAATCACCTGTTTATGAAGGAGTGAATTTGTTATCCATGAGCTATGATACTTGTAGCATTTCAGTCACAACGGCTGTCAGAAAGCCAGTCAGGCATTTATCAGAGAGTGGCAGAGTGAAAAAGATTGTTCCTATGGGAATCGCCATCAGCTTCTCGTCAGAAGGGTAATTACAAGAGAGTGAAATTAATAAGGAGGGATAAACGCAAGCATAACATATGATCCGGTTAAGCATCAGTGTCTCAGGCTGAATGGCAGACAGGCTGTATGTGAATACTGGAAAAGAGGTGGGTGGTAGAGAGAGAGAGAGAGAGACGTGATGTTTAATGGGCCTTCAACACAGCTCTTTTCATCTCACCGATCTTAATCCTTCACTATATCTCCCATGTGTCAGTATTATTGGAACTTTAATTAAATTAAAAGGCCTTGACCGGAGCAGACATCAATGAGGCAAAGGTGAAAGGAGTTCTGCCATAAGAGATGTGGGAATATTAGATTTAGTGTTGTTGTGTGTGTGTTGCGTGTTGCATGTGCATGTGTGTGTGTGTGTGATTTGGTGTGTTTGTGTGGGAGGGGGGGCATCAGTGAAGATGATGGTTGACTGGTATGCTAAGGAGGTATATGCTGTTTTTAAAAGTGTAAATTTACATGTGTTACAAAATAGATCACTGCATAATATTCTTAGGACGGAGCATGAGGTTCTTTCATTGTCTCACGCTCATGAATTCCAATTTATTTTCATCGAGTGGCTCAATTTTCTTCAGAGGCTTAGTGTTCTCTCTTCAGAATGCATAGTCAGGTAAATCCAGTCTCTAACTGAGCAGATAAGCTCATCTTTGTCAGAGATAGCTCTATGATATTCCATGCATTGCATGATTTCAGATTCAGCCACTCATCACAGAACCTTATGCATGACAACTAGGACTGTAAATCCAGGCTTAGAAAGCAAGGCTTTCTATCAATTACTTATTTATCAGTCTGCAAACATGTTGTCCTCAGTCACCAACAGAGATGTGAAATTCATTTTCATATTTGTATTAATAGTTAATTTAGAATGACATGGAGTTAGCTTGAACAAATATCGACTTGGTAAGACATTCTGACTTTGAGAATCGTGGTAGGAATTCATCTTTTTCTTAAAGATTAGTTATGAAAGGCTTAACATAACAGCTAAAGCTTAAAACCTCTTTCTGCAGCTTAAACATCATGTCGTCTTCACCTCTAGGTATCCATGTCCTAATCACCTGAGCGAGCAATAAGTATTCATTAAAAAAAAAAAAAGACATAAAACAAACAGCAACAGCAACAAGAACAACAACAACAAAAACACTTTGCTTAACTGCACATTAGGAGGCATCCATAACTGTAACAGCATGATGTAGCTATATCTGAGACCACAGGCAGAGCTACGGAGTTGAAATCAGAGAATTGGTGAGAAGGCTGGGATTGTCTTACCTCTCAGCGTTAGAGAGCAGAGACTGATCTGAGAGATAGGCTTGCCTCCCACAGCTCACAGCATCATTACTGTGACTAATTCAGCAGGAAACTCTGATAATGTACCAGTTTATCATGTCCGGAGCCACAGAGGGTGATGGGTGGACGGAGCCCGCTGACATTTGCTATCTGGGTGGTTGGTGCTGCAGTGCTGCATGATTTTCAGTATTACTGATAAAACTTTCATGTAACGCCACTGCAACATTTTCAATTTTGTGCTGGTTTGCAGTACAGACATGTGGTCACTCAGTTATACTTCTCTCTTCCAGGACTTTTTCAGCAAGTCAGATCCATTTTTGGAGATTTACAGGGTGAATGATGACAATACTCAGCAACTAGTGCACAGAACTGAGGTAAGTTAGGGGGTATTTTTAATCAGGGTCTCTCCATCTCTGTCTGTCTGTCTGTCTGTTTGTCTCTCTCTCTCTTTCTCTCTCTGTTTTAAAGTGTGATGACATTGAACTAAAATGTCCCATTCGCTCTGTGACAGTCTCTTTTGCCTCCACACACAGACTGTCATGAACAACCTCAACCCAGTGTGGAAAACTTTTAAGGTCTCTCTGAACTCCCTCTGCAGTGGGGACCACAACAGAATCCTAAAGGTAATTCTTTTTCCACCGTTACCGGAGGGTATATTGGCAAGAGCATTTTAATTGTTCAGCTGTGTTTACTATCAATAGAGAAACCTTGGTGAAGTTCCCAGGGCTGAGACAAGATAACACATGCATAATTGACCAGGGATTGTGCTAGAGCTGCAAAGGGACATGAATTATACTGGAAACGGAGGCTTTGAATGAAACTCAGGCCCAGTGTGTTGAGGCTCCGAGAGACAACTGAGTGTTTAAAACAGATATGGATTTATGAATGGTGGGCACATACTCTGTAATGGCTGCAGTTTAGAGTTTGTTCGGTACAGACTGGTGCCACGGATCCAGACCTGCCTGAGAGATTTTTTTTTGTGAATTTTCAGGAGCTTTGGGATAGTATAAATAGCCTTCTCCCCTGTCACTGCAAGAAAAGACTATAGCCAAGGCCCATCTCAATGTAATTACATACTGCAGATCCATCCTCTACCAAGAGATCTGATAAAAGAAAATGTGTTTCAGCATAACGCAGCCATATGCCGTCTGAGAATGAATACACTTATGTTGAGGACATCACACAGAACTCTTATGGTAATCACTTGAGTAGGAGTCATTTCCCTCTGTTGTCAGTAAATCTGAACATGTAATAACCCCGTTTCTCACTCCGGTGTGAGATGACAGTCTTGGATAATATGACTGTAATGCTAACAGTCCGTTAAAACAGTCTTGTTGTCACTGTGGTGTTGGATGTGTGCTCAGCGTGCTCTCAGACAGACACCTCTCCAAATACCCTCACATCATCTCCCACGGAGAGCTGTCTGAATCGGCCAATCAAGCGAGCATGGAGCCCCGCTGTTTCGTGATTCCCTGCCACAGAGACGTCTGCTTTGCAGAATGTTTGATTTTGGATCCAGTTATATGTGTGTGTGTGTAGGTGTGTATTTGTGTGTGTTTTTGTGTTTAAGCATGTGCATGGGTGTATGCGTATGTGCATGTGCGCGCACACATGTATTTGTGTTAAGTATTTGTGTGTGTGTACGTTTAGGTTTGTGCATGTGTGTCTTTGTTTTTAATTCTGTGTGTGTGTGTGTGTGTGTGTGTGTGTATGTGTCTATGTATGTGTGTTTAAATGTGTATCTGTATATGCTGTCTATCAAGCACCTCAGCCATCCCAGCACACACAGCACACTGGTCCTTAATTGAAGTTTGCGCTGATTCAACTTCGTTTCCGTCACAGAGGTTCTGCTCAGTGATTGGTGATTAGCGGGTGGTGGACTGAGTAAAGGTTGAGATTGACTGTGTGTCACCGTGTTGAATTTCCCAGCCAGGGGAAAACTGTACAAGCCTAGTGGGATCTCCAGAGATGTAGCTGTGGAGACAGGTGGGCACTGCTGATTTCCACACTTTCCTTAAAATCCCATCAGCAGTGTTCTGACTTCTCATGGTTCTGTGGACCACAGGTTTAAGGCACAACTTTTCTCCCCAGTGACCCATCTGATTAAACAGGGCGCAAGCGGATTAGGCCAGAGGAGTTTTTGGGAAACCCAGACAAACAGTTCCCTCTGCTGCCTTCACATCCTCTTGTCGTCCTGCTTTCCTTTCAAATCATTCTTTCATGCTTTCTTTTTCCATCCCCCTCTCTCTCCTACTCTCTCTCTCTCTTTCTTTTGTCATGAGAAGTGCCTTTGATATCGCACTAAAGCACTGAGGAATGTAATATAAGACATTATCCGTGTTTTGGGTAGGTTACAGTGTCGTAGGTAGGATATGAGCAGGGTTTAAGCTTTAAGAACCCATTTGGATTCTGCTGCAAGAACAAACTTGGAATTAGGCTTTCTTTTGGTCATTTATCTGTTCATAAGATCTCTTATATGTAGAGTAGACTCTCTGTAACTCCTCTGGCTGAAAAATTTAAAATTAGATATACTGTTAAAATCTACTCATACTCTTGCTATGTGTGTAAGTATAGGCAGAGGTTGTGATGGTGGTATGGAAAGGTGATGAAGCCTTAATCCCTTCATCTCACATGCCCCTCTCCATTTTAGCAACTCAATTAGAGCTGGTTGCTATGGTGACTAGCTCATGGGAGCTCTATGATAAGGTCATTGGTTGAAGTCTGGGAAAAATCTAGGTTGGACCTGTTTTCGTTCGCACCCTTTTGGAAGTAATGTTAATTCAATAACTTCACGTTTCTTATGCCAGAGACCAGACAGTGATTTCGGGTTTCTGTTGTCATTTGCGTCAGAAAAAGTGTGAAGTGAAATGTGAAGTTGATTAATAATTGGACTGGTAGGTCTGAAGAAAAGTACCTTCAATGCAGACAGAAAAAGCAAGTTTGCCCTTTAAGCCCTGTTATCACACTTAAAGTTGTCTTGTGAAGAACCATCCAGTGGACATTTGTGTTTGTGTGGTAACATGCGTCAGGCCATTTGTTTTTTGTCCTTGTGCCGTCACTTGACTAATTTCTCCCCTCTGTGGTGATTAAACATCTTGTGGAGTGTGGTCGCACATTCTACCCACTCATGACAAAATGGAGCCAAAAAGCTGATTTGGGTATGATTGGAATGTCCTAGCTTGGTGTTATTGGCCCAGCAGCTGTTCCCCGTTTCCATGTGCACAATCGCGCAGCAACACAGCAGGCCTAAACATTCCTCAGATCGCTCTTTATAGGAAAATGAAAGCTTGTGTTATGCACACTGCTGATACGACTATCACAAAAAATAGACTCCATTTCTGAGGAGCTGCTGAGGACATAACCGGTGCCATTAGTTGAACCTTAGGTGGTTTCATTTAGAATTTCAAGAAATAGATTGCCTTTCATTAACACAACAGAGACAGCATGATTTCATACTGACTTACTAAGCAAATGTTTTTGTCGGTGTGTATGGAAACATAAATTAATTCCAGAGTGAATGAATTAGTCACTATTTTTAAAATTGTGCAACTGTTCTTTCTCTTCTTCCAAAAAAAAAAAGACAGGTTTTGTTATTATAAGCTCCTCTCACCTTCTTGACGGTTGCTATTAGACAAATGAAAAAAACTGGCTCATTTGCAAATAAGCAAGACCTTGTGGTTTTAACCCACTTATGAGGGAATGTCTTATTCATATATACTGTCAGTAATGCTTGGCTAATGAGAGAGAGGTATAGAAAAAAGAAAAAAACTCTGTCAGTTGATTCTCAGGCTTCTCTCTGTGTCTGTTGTGGTTAATTGGCTCAATTCTTGGCCATCTCAAGCTGACCTGAAAAAGAGCACCCTGCAGAAAAGACATCAATTTAACCCTGTTCAGAGACCTCGAGGGGCAAGTCACTTCCATTTACCCCTGGTCTTCATGGTTGACAGGAGTCTGAGAGGCAGGAAAATAGGTTGGCCCATTTGTATATTATTCATTGGCTAGTTAAAGAAGAGGAAAAAGGGACAGGTGGGAAATGAAAGTTCACATGCTTGCCGTGAGAGCAGTTTTATGTCAGAGGGTCTCTGTTTTTCACAAAAAAACACTGTTTTGATCCGTCGTCAGAATGTCTCTCATCATGACCCAGAGTCTCCTTTCTCTGAAATGTGCATTTAATAATGAACTGTTGTTAGGCACAGAATATCCACTTTCTGTGTGTGTGTGTGTGTGTGTGTGTGTGTGTGTGTGTGCACGCGTGTGTGTTAATATACTGTATTTCACACTGAACAACAAACTTCAGTTTTTCTTTTTTTCTGGAGACTAAATTTTGTGGGAAAGTTTTATCATCGTAGATCATTGCTGAACAATCAACTACTGAAGCAAGGCAAACCATGCTAAATCATTATTACACCGTCACTGATGTTTGTTATCTGCAGATCCCTAAAGAAGACTAGACAAAATCTGACATGATTCATGTTTACATTAAAGCTTAGTGACTAGAGGACATGAATTTGATTAAATGAACATAATATGAAATCTAAACATTTTAACACTCAGCCCAAACAAATTAATTAACCTAGCATGAATCTAGTCAAAACACAACTCAAGGGGTGCAAAGTTACTTTTCAAATGATCCATTTTATTCAGAGGTATGCATAGAATCCTAAAAAATCTGGGAATCGCAGGAGAGAACTGAACTTGTGCAAAATAATAAAAGCATACCCTGAATTAAGAAATCCATGTAGCTTGTAAGTAGACCACTTGAGGCCATGGAATAGCTACATGCTATCAATGCCATTGACGGGTAAATCAAAGCAGGTATAACACAGAGCTTTTCACAAGTTGGTACCCATTTTTGCTGTGATACAATGTTTCCATATCATACATATATTGTCCTAATGTGAATGAATTTAATCAATACAGAGCTTTGAAATACTGCACAGCAATATCACCACCTACCAATTCTGCACTGAAACAATCAAAAGGCACAGTCTCCAACTCATAGCCTAAACTTTTGATGTCAATACATCCACAGTGTTTGCAGATGCTATGCAATAAAAATACCCAGTGAAATCTATTATCTTTTTAAACTTTGAAAGGAGTATTTGATACTTACTTGAAGCAAGTAAACTTTGGAGCTATTCCCCAGGCCACGTGAATTACTAAGAGGCTGTCAGGCTCCTTACTCCTATCTGTGCCTGTAAGAGGATTCTCGGTATGGCAAATGGCAGAGGAAAATCTCTTTTATATGAATGCCTTATGTTACCTGTCTAAAGATACATCTTTTCTCTTTCTTCCTCTCTGAGCCCTCGGTAATCGTCAGCAAAAGCTAATGAGTACAGTAATAGCTGATTTACATTGACTTTTCCATTGCTCTCTTTCTGTCTTACTCTCTCTCTCTCTCTCTCTCTCTCAGTTTAGCACCTAATTCTCCTCTTTCCTCTCACTACTCTGGCTTCCTCAGCTGTCTGTCTCAGAGCGTTAGACTGTAACAGTGCCTTGCTTATGGGCTCTGATGTAAAAAGAAGCTCTTTGTGTACTGCTGCAGGGCACGCATTCCTTCGCTTTGAGATCCGACTCACCCTCACAAACACTATCCCAGGGAGGCTCTGGAATAAAACTCAAGACTGATGCCAACTCCTCACTCTCATTTCCGATGATTTGTTTGATTTGGTCACCTTTGTCTCTCTTTCAAGTGCGTTGCCTTCATTTTGGGCACAAAAATATTTGAGACGGATTTTAATTTAAGGAGCAAAATGCGCACAGTATGATGCCCAGTGAAATTTAAAGCACATCAGAGGGAACGCTATTACTGTTAGAAAGCCTCACAGCAAACAATAATCCAGGGACAGATTAAAACTCTTCAAATGAAAATATCCCCCAAACAGTCATTTGGTCCTATCCTCGCCAGCCGTGCCCAAACCGTCATCCTCAGCATCTTGAATATTGCAGATCACCATCATTAAATTTTAATTATATTAGTAATGTTGTGCAATAACTTATTCATTTGCTTCGGCGATATGGGAGTCTGCTCTTCCTCTCTTTTTCTTTTTTCCTTTTTTTTTTTTTTTTTTGTTGATCTCAGGCTAGTTCGTTTCCAGTGCTATGTGTTGGCTGTATTGTCGACATGACAATGTGCTCTTGCTTTGCTGCATAAAGACGTATTTTCAAATGTGAACTCTAATACTGTCTGTCAGTGCCTTATATTTCTCTCTTCAGCACACCAGAGAGAAGTGAAATAAAGGAGCTACCATAATGAAGTAATGAAAAGAGTGTTGTAGATACAGAATGGTAAATAAATTACTTAAGAAGTCAACAAATACATATATACATTAAGTCTACTGTCAAGGCTGTGTTATACTCTTGCATCTCTACATTAATAATAAATCTAAAGAAATCTTAAGAGGTTTCTTATGATTCAGTTGCTGTGTGTTCAGGTGTAGTAAATGAAGCTTACATGGATTGTACCACTCACTATGCACTGGGCAGCTTCTTCTCTTCTCTCAGTCTTAAATAACCTTCTTCTGCCATTACTTTCAAGTTAAGTCCTATCTGCTTATCTGTTTGTTTTCATTCTTTCCTACCCTGTGTGAATTTTTTCTTTCCTCATCATCATCTTCCATCTCTTCCAGTGCACGGTATGGGACTGGGACTCGAATGGGAAGCATGATTTCATTGGTGAATTTGAGGCAACATTTAAGGAGATGCGGGGTGCAATGGATGGAAGACAGGTACAGATCTCACTAATGGGTTATGAAGCAGCAATGACATATGACTGACAGTACAATTTTGGGAGGGTTGTTTCCATCAGCAGAGTCCCCTGTGCTTGACACACAAATAAGATCCAGTCATATGACATGTCTTTCTGCAGTCTCCTTGTTACCATACAGCAGGTTTAGTTGGTATGATTCCGGAGAGATAAAAGAGAGAGTGGTTTATGTAAGTATAGTTTGATGTGGGCCACAGTTTGTTTCATCATCGCCCTGTTTTGGAATAAGGCCTGAAAATTTCCATCCACGTCGACACACTCAATAAATCACCAAAGATCTGACAAGCGGCGCAACCAACAGATTTCTCACTGCACAAGGTCACAGTAGTACATCTATGAAGATGTACTAGACTAACCAGACTAACACTGAGTTTATTTTTCTTGATACACAGACAGGGCTTATTAAGATGCTGTAAAAAGATTAGAGTAAGAGGAGCAGTTCTCTCTTACAGATACTAACAGTTACAGATGGGTCAATTTACAGTGACTATTGCTACATCAGTATGTGACACTTCTATATTATTACAATCAGGTAACAGAACAGCACAGCTTTGTCACAATTATGAATGACCAATCATTTCTTACCTGTGTTGTGGCAAAAAAGGAATGTATTTTCTTGATTCACAAGAGACCTCAGTATTTTCTTGATTTGCAAGGGTGTCTTTCAGCCATCAGGAAATTATATACCAAACAATTTCTCATTAACTAATGGTGGCAATGTCAGTAAAGTCTAAAATTGTTTAAAATGTTCAGTTTGGCAGCAGATGAGGTCATTTTTAGTTTTTGTTTGGTTTTGTTTTGGGGTTTTTTTTGCAGTGTGTAAAGGAAAATGTAATATGATATGAGTTTGTTAGGAATACAGTATGTTAATTATAGGCAAAAATTGCTGTCTGAGGCAGTAGGTGAAATGTTATCTGAATGCTTTTCATTGTCCATATGACTCTGACTTTCGGCACAGAAACACTGTGCGTAAATGCATTGTGTTGTAGTTCATAGCAAAAAAGGACCTGTTGTGTTCTATGGTCTGAGTGAACATTAAGGGTAATGTGCACTGCACTGATTGGTTTTTTAATGGTTTTTGAGACTAAAGGGCTCTTCAGCTGTCCACGTGTAGTCTAAATATGGATAATCTTATAGGCAGAAAATTTACATTTTCCAGAAAGAGAGAAAAAACACAGGCTTATTTATACACAGACTGGTCTGACTAACTTGGCACGTAAATGATATTTACCAAAGGGGTAAAGGGGTACCCAGGGTTTTTGTTGATAACACAAGGTCAGTAATACACCCTGATTTTTCTTTTTTACAGCCCCGATTTCTTAGCTATAGGTATGCTAACGAGTTACATGCACCGTCACTCACGGTCTTTGTTTTTGTTAAAACAAAAGTCTTAGTTGCAATATCTAAATTCTGCAGGCAGTCACTGCAAAGCTTTGAGACATGCACTTTTTTTACACAATACTGGACTCCCTGATCACCTCTCATTGTTCTGATTTATACTGTTAAATTTTTCTTCAGCTGTCTAACAATGCCATCAGTACCTTGGCCCACTATCCCCAGTGGCAATATGTTTCACTGATGCCAAGCCATTCAAATGAAGCATTTTACTGTTTAAAATGCACAGTCCCATTCTGCTGTATTTTGACACAAAGCTAATTATTCTTTTCACCCTTTTTTCTTATTTCTCATTATTTCTCTTTTTTTCTCCTGCTTCTCATTCCTCTCACCAATGACAGGTTCAGTGGGAATGCATAAACCCCAAATATAAGGTCAAGAAGAAGAATTACAAGAACTCTGGGATTGTCATTTTGAATCAGTGCAAGGTAATGTTTTGTACTTAATAGTTCAATGACTCTCCCAGGAATACTGGTGCTTATCTTCCCGTTGGTAGAACCATTTCAGAGAGCTATAAACACGCACAATCACAGAAGATTTAATGCAACATTTAGCTGCCTAGTATCATTCTGTGGCAATCTACAGCTGTTCCTTTAGCTTAAATGAGCAATACGAACCCACCAAATGGCCAATTAATGCTTGCACGATGCAAAGGATGATGTTTCATTCCTCTTAAACTGTTAATTGCCATCGCTAATTACTGAATTTTCTGTTTATACTCATCATTTTGGTGGTGTGATGTGTTCGGTTGTTTATTTAGTTTGTATTTAAGGTTATTTATGTTTTTCATTTTGCCTCTATCTGTAGATTATAAAGATGCATTCCTTCCTGGATTACATAATGGGAGGCTGCCAGATCCAGTTTACAGTAAGTACCAAAAAAAAAAAACCACCCCCCGCCTGCCTCAAGTTCATGACTTCATTTTTCTCAGCTGCTCTTATAACAGTATAGCATGCTGAGTCTCTTCACATAACTGCTACACTGATTGCTACACCTAATTAATATCACCTGCTGAACTTTATTAAGCTAATATAAGTGAAAAAAAGCAAAACATAATAGAGCTTTATTGTTATTGTTCAGGACAATGAGATTACAATATTTCCCTTTAATGAAACATTCTTCGCAGACTTTTTTATGTTGCTGTCAAGTGTTTATCTCTTGTTTTCCTCTCTTGCAAAAATATCTTTGCTAATAAGCTTAATGTTTGTCTGAAGTATCTTAAACTGACTCTAATTAGGTTGTGTTCTAATTACAGTAGAGAAGTTATTACTTTTAGATTTAGTAAATGTAATTTTATGACAGTTGTAAATAAGGTACTCCCAGTAATGAAAAATTTAACTCCTGCAAAAACTGAATGCTTGATTTAGCTGTTTTCTATGTAGGTTTGCTCTGTTGAAACGAATACTCCACAGTATTGCAGTCATAAGTGCAATTATAATCTCCCGTCACAAAAGAAATAATTGATGTGTCAAATAAGAAGTAATGGAGATACTGAGTAAAGAACATTTATATAGGCATGAGAACTGAAGTTATAGGCTTTAAATATTTAGTGCTCAGAGCACTTTAAAAGGGCTCAGATGTTGTGGTTGCAGCATTCAAACCAAAGTAGAGTTACATGAGTTAGCTCTTTGGGTTTAGAAGAGTTTATGAAATGGACCTACCAGACAACAATTTTTGAGAGAGATCATTCACTTGGTGTTTCTGGTCACTGATGCACATGATAAGACAGGAAAAGATTTACTTTGGAGACCTTGAGTGAGTAAGTGAACAAGACAGATGAAAGCAGTGCACCATATGTGTGTCTCTGTGAGAAAGAGGCATGAAGGAAAGGTGCATACATTTTTTTTTAATTGGTGCCAAGCTACTCTTTGATTGCTGCTTGTCTTTCCAGGTAGCTATCGATTTTACAGCCTCTAATGGGGATCCAAGGAACAGCTGCTCATTGCACTACATCCACCCCTACCAGCCTAACGAGTATCTGAAAGCCCTGGTCGCAGTGGGGGAAATCTGCCAGGATTATGACAGGTAAGGCTGCAATGAAGCCAATCAAAACCAAGTCTCAAGTTACCGAACCTCCAGGCTAGTCAGTCAAAGCCAAATGTGACTTAACAGGCCTCATAGACCACTGAGTTGTGTTCACACATGGTTTGAACTCAAATTCAGTTATTCGACTGGGCACTCTTTCCCAGGTGTTGAATTTAGGATGGAATTAATGTCTCTGGTGGTTGACTCTGGAAATGCAAATTTAAGCATGACAGGATGGAGACATACGGTATGTCAGCTTCTGATTTCTTTACTTGTAGCATGGTAGATGGTGGAGCATGGGGGGGGGGCGGGCAGAGCCTGTGGTACACTATATAACTGAAGGAATAGTTCAATATTGATCACACTGTATTTATGCAGAATGAGTTTGCACCTTTAAACACTTGAGGTTGAAATGAGTTCAGTCGCATCTAGTTCATTTATTATGCCTCAAATGGATTCAAAGACATCAACTAAAATTAAGACCTCAGACATGTCGTAATATGTTCCAAGAGAAGAACAGGAGTTTATTGCCTCAAGCTCACCCGTTTGGCTATGAATGATTAAGTTTCTCCTTTGACATGAGAAGCATATTTTGAGAAAACTGTTTTGCACTTATATGCCTCCGCTGTCAACCCAAATGGTGCAGACAGATCCTTACTGTGAGACTCGTAAAATGCTCTTGAGAACAGCTGAAGACTCTCGGAATGATTGTGGCGTGGCAGAGGTGTCTAGACTATTAGAATAAAGGAATCTACCGCATTGAATCAGCTCACCTGCTGGGTCTTTATAAGTAATTGTATACTGATAGATTATCATAATGCTCTCAATAATGCGTGCTGTAGACGACAGACAGTATTCATATATGGTATCAACCGATTTCCTAATTAAATTTGCTGTTTTTTTCATACAGCACTGATCTGCGTTCAGTGCCTGTTTTCAGTTAGGGTTACGATTAATATTTAGGCAAAACAAAAATGACTTATATTTCTTTGTGTTGAAACATGTATTTGTTGTATCTGTCCTGAGGCATAAATTCAAAGAGCCCAGAAGCACTCTTATGTCCAGTCGAACCCAGAAGGTTTATTGTATGTGAGTGGGGAAGTACTCCAGTTACCATATAGCCTTTGATGGTTATTACTATATAATAACCAATTTGTTACTGTATGAAATCCTTTCTCAGGCTACACTACAATGGTATTGTCATTTATCATCTCACCTGTGAGCACTAATCCTGCTCTGTACCTCAAAAGAATAGGATATTCCGGACACTCACAGTGTGCTGTGGTGCATAAATTCAGCTGGAGTTGCGTGCATGAGATCAGACAAATGCCTTGCTCTCTTTCAATAGCTAGTCTACTAAAAAGCCTTTGTAAGTAGTGAGGATGGCACAGTCCCTCTGAAAATTCACCAACAAAAGAAATTTTGTAAATCATGTCATTAAATAAAAAAAAACAATGACAATTTGGGGTCATTGTGATGAGCAGATGGTATATGAAATCTAGAAATTTCTTTAGATTTAGCCAATGCTTTTCAGTCAGCTCTGATGGCAGATTTGCTTTTGTTTTGACGCAGTGACAAAATGTTTCCCGCCTTTGGTTTTGGTGCACGGATACCTCCTGACTTCAAGGTAATTTCTGTAGCTTTTTGCAATGTTGGGATGCTCAGCAGATCATTTGCATGAATGATGTGAACACTGACAGATGTCTCAGACTTGTCCATCACTCCAGTAATATCTTCTCATCCCTTCACTCATATCAGTGGCCTCCATCATCTCAGCCTCTCTGATAATGTGCCTCTGTTTTTTGGCACAGATCTGACTTGTGTTGGTCTGACTTTAAAAAAAAAAAAAAAACTGTCCTCAGTGGAGGCCCAGTACATTTGATGCCTGAATCTGCGACACATCTCTTTGCCAGACACTCAGCCTGCTAACGTATTTAGAGCTACTGTCTCAGTGGCCTTCCCTTAACACACAGCCACAGGCAGTCCTAGTCTGTATTTTGAATTAGGGGAACAATGAACTCCAGGGGACCAATGAAAAATTCCATTTTCATCATATAGATCAAATCCAAACAATTTCATGTGTCTCTGATGTACTGTGTAGTGCCATACATTTTTCAGTGGAGCTTATTTTAATGCAGACTAGTAATATTGCCCTTAATATTTGAATGATACCTGTTATACTAGTTATTATACACATGTATTATGTTTATGTGTGTTTCTCATCTCACTTGAGTATATTGAGTATGGTTCTTTTTTTCACGCAGGTTTCACATGATTTTGCTGTGAACTTCAATGAAGACAACCCAGAATGTGCAGGTATGACATTCCTCTTTAAACTTTCAACTCGCTCATCCACTTTATCCATTTGTTGTCAAGACGCAGTCAGCCTCTGCCGCCCTATTTACGTGACCTCTGTCCATCATATTCAGAAATGCTAATGCAAAGTCAAAGATTCGCTGGGCGCTGTCCCAGCATGACAGGATGGATCGATACATGCATAGCTGAATTAGAGCTATGGTAATGGCAGGAGTGGACTCATTAAACTTTAATGCAGCCAGAGAATGTACAGACTAGTCCAGTGGGAGACATGTGGGAAGGGGAGAAGATCAGTTGATGTTGTCATCCCCAATAATGAGTCCCACAGGAAGGGGCCAGAGAGCAGCGTAGACCTGGCAGCCTATGGGAATGTTATTATTATTTTTTTTTTTTTTTTTGTTTGTTTGAAGGAGTACAGGTCAACATTCCCTTTTCACTTCCTAACACCCATATCTTTAATACTACACATAAAGCATCAACATGTGTTCTGATAACTTCTTTTGCATGGAAATATGAGCAAGTAACATAACATTCCATGACCATGTGAACGCATTATATATATACACACACATACATATAAGATTTTTTAGATTCTTGCAGAAAATGGTCCTTAAGAGGTATGCTTTCTTCAAATGGGTGAAAAATGTTAAGACTCTATGGCAGCTGACCATGCAAACCCATTTAGTTTTTGAAGAGTAGATTCTGAGAATGGATAGTTGAGAATGTGAGTCCAGAAAGTGCTCTCTGAGTTAGGGTGAGATTTGAGGTAATATAAATGGTAATTCTGCTGTTGTGAGAAGTGCAGAAACTCAGACCTTGTGTTGGTCCGCCTTGTCTTTGCATTCCATTACTTTTCTTCGTAATAGCACTTTCTGAAATGTCTTTTGGACCTTGAATGAAATTCAAAGTTCTGACATACCATTAAAGTTTGTATTACTAACATGGCCGGTGTATGCTGGTATCCTAGCATCATAGAAAAGTTTTTTTTATGAGAGACATTGTTTTATCTGTGGGATTCAGGTCAGACCTGTTAAGTCTCCCAGTGTATCAATACACAACCTATGAATAGAGTGAATTGATCAGTGTCACTCCTTTGTCCATTGTGCCGGCGTCACTCGATTTTCTCAGCTATTTTTGTCTCCTCTAATTATTCTCTCTGGCACGAGGCACACCTGAGTGGCGCCCAGAACTAGTCCACATCATCCAGGTTCTGATTGGCCCACGAGTTCTGGGCCTCTCAGGAACTGCCTGTGGCTCCCAGCCTGCACAGACCAGATGCCAGACAGTCTCTGTGAGCAGAAACCAGGCTTTGCCACCCACCTCGTGTGTGCCACGCAAAGATAATGATCTGGACAATGAGGGTTGACTGGAACCTGTGGTTACGTTTTTATGCTACTTTAACGCGGGAAAAATACTATATAAAGTATATTACCTCCACTGCTTGACGTTCTCAGAAATTAAGAGTCATGTCATAGAGTAACATCATGTGGAGTTAATTAATAAAGGCCCACACTTTCTAATTATCAACCGTCTTCTGCTGATGTTCTCTCAAGAGCCCTCCTGAGAATTTTGTTTACTTTCAGTAAAAAGAGGCCAATTTGCAGTCTCCCCATCTGCAACTTTGAACAGTTTGTGCTTTTACAGGGATGTTTCAGTGATAGAGGCACGTCTGAACTCACCCTTGTATTTAAACAATGTCCTTCACTCAAATTGTACATTTCACGGGCATTATCTGAATAAACAATAATTAGAATTAGGATAAAACAGCTTATAAAACAGATAATTACTGCCACTGTGTGAGGGGTGTTTTAGGTTGTAGTGAATGGGCAGAACATTGTCACGGACTGAATAGGACTGTAACTGCACAGCAGGGTAAAGTCATGTTCTTTCATTCACTCTCTTGGCGTGGAGCCAAGAGCTGGCACTTCTGATGCAATACCACGTCTCACAGTTCTCACAGGAATTTATTTCTGAAGACTGCTGGAGTTCCATTTAAAGTATTAACACCAATGATTCAGACAGCGATTCACACATACACAGTCTCTTTCTGTGTCTCTGTCTCTCTCTTTCTCTCTCTCCCTGTCACACACACACACACACACACACACATAAACTTGCGTAGGAAAAAAAAAAGCCCGAATAAATGGGATAAATCCGGCAGTGTTAAGCGTAGATGGAGGGTATTTTCTATCTTGAGTGGTTTGTACAGTATCTTTCCTCATTTAATTGTGGCCTCATATCGATCCAAGTGCAAAAACCTGTATCAAATGGTCCTGTGGGCAAGTGAGAAGCTGTGGGCATGATCCAAGTTACGCTACACTACTACGGTTCTTGGGCATGTGTGTCTGTGTGTATGTGTACACATAAGTTGCCTTGTGAGGACATGTGTACTCAAGTCGGTTGTCTGTTTGTGTCAGTATTTTAGCATCTCTTTGAAGAGTCCTAAAGCCCCCTGAGACCGGTCTTTGATTCTTCTTTATGTGGAGGTTACTGGAGCGATTACATCCGATGACCTCCAATTTAGATGTCTCACATCTTAATTCTGCCACAGCACCACACAGCATGCTCCCAATTCAAAGGTCCTCTCTGTGTGTGTGCGCATGTGTGCGTGTGATCAAGGTTGTTAATTAAATGAACCGATCAGAGAAAAGAAGTGGAGACACCGACTGACCTTAAACGAACATGTCCAGGGAGGCAGTAAACAGCATTACTGACAGTGCTCAGTCAGTGGGAACCTATTGGTTTGCTGTGTCGCTCAGTGCTTCGCTGTTGTTCTCCTTTGACTCTTAAGGATGAATGTTAGAGTGCAGTGTTGTCGCTGTAGCAAAAACAGACAGGGGATCCATTTGTAGAGAAGTAGATTCATTTCAGAAATAACACATCCAAAACACAATCCAAAACTGAAGTTGTTAAACAGGCAAGAGATCGTTATTTCAGAGATAGTGGTAACAGTCATCAAACCAGAATCGAGAAGCAAAAATCAGAAACCAGTAAATCTGAAAAGATGTCACACAAAAGGAACAACACACAAAAGATCATGGACCACAGGTCACTAAGTGATAAGGGCAATACCTCACAAAGAGGTGTTGTACAGACAGTATTTCTATACGAACCAGAGCTAATGAGCAACAGGTGTCCTTAATAATCACTTGAGGCTGAATGTGGCATGGACTGAACCAAGTGCTGACTAAGGGTTACGGCTGTAAAAGTGACTGAGTTGTTTGATACAAATAGGTTATGAGTGAAGTTATCATACTACATCAAGTCCAGAGTAGGTATAACACATAATACATTGCTTTTACCAGTTATCGTGATACTGTAAACTGAAAATGGAAATATTGTACCAAAGTATCTGTCACTGTCAAGATGTTAGTGAAAGACAATGCAGCTCTGTTTGTATCGTCACTGCATGTTCATGATGAAAGATACAAAGGTAGAAAAAACATGGTTAAAATGCATTTTGAGTGATCACCAATATTTTAATGGCTACAATGAGTATTACAATATCATTATTGTGATATTTTTCACCATGATAATAAAAATGTCAAAAATAGATGTAATGACACCTCCTAAATGCAGTAACCTCTCTCATATGTCCAATCCAAGTAGTTATGCAGAATAATTTTATTGAAATCTGCATCTCAAACTAGGGTCTATAAAGTGTGATAACTTTACCAGTGGGCTTAATTAGGTTGTATATGAACAGTTATGTGACTGGTGAGGTCTTGGTTCTAATTTTCAGGTATCCAGGGAGTGGTGGAGGCCTATCAAAATTGCCTTCCCAAGATTCAACTGTATGGCCCCACTAATATTGCTCCCATCATCCAGAAAGTGGCCCAATCTGCCTCTGAGGAGATGCACACCAAGGAGGCCATGGTAAAGAAGTTCTTTATTCTCTGTCTCTATCTATCTATCTGTCTATCTATCTATCTATCTATCTATCTATCTATCTATCTATGTTTCACTTTTCACCCCATATCTCTCCCCTCTCATCTGTTCTGCAGCAATACTTCATCCTGCTTATCCTTACGGATGGGGTCATCACAGACATGGCTGACACCAGAGAAGCCATTGTTCACGCCTCTCACTTGCCTATGTCGGTCATCATTGTTGGTGTGGGCAATGCTGACTTCAGTGACATGCAAATGCTGGATGGGGATGATGGTATCCTCCGCTCTCCTAAAGGAGAGCCCGTGTTGCGTGACATCGTTCAGTTTGTTCCATTCCGCAACTTCAAACATGTAAGTAGCAACATGAGTCATAATCTTTTTCTCATCCTGCCATAGATTGTCACAGTTGAGTAACTGGCTCAGACTCAAGTCTTTCACATTTAACTCGTAAACTAAACTGGTTTTGCGTTACGCCTCTTTCCGTCAAAGCAGTTAAACTACTCACCTCTTGAGGCTTTTACAAGGAGTTCATGACTGTCCTTTGGTTTGCCCCAGACTATTTGGAATGGGTGGATGCTTTTAAACTGATTATGCATACAGGTTCTGACTGTAAATCAAACTCTTTAATCATAGCATTACTATGCTCAGGTCTCCACCCAGTATCCACAGAATGAATGAAGTGCCTCTGAGGAGCCTCTTTTCTCATTAATTATTCCCTGTCTTTCTCCCTCACACACTTTCTGACTATCCACACCTCTACTCAGAGAACTCTAATAACCTGTGGGATAACTGCTCAATTAATTACTGCATCTTCTCTAAAAATGTGATGGTAAACAAATCACGAAGAGCACTAAGGGATGTTTGCTGTAGTGGTCTTACACAGTCTTTTCAGCGAAGGCCAAACTTTAGGGAAAAAACAAAAAACAAAAAAAACTAATCTAATGCCGAAAGTTCTGGGTGAATTGGAATGTCGGAAGAAAAATTGTCTAAGGAAATTCAAATTACCAGAGGGCAAGTTTTATCATCGCCATGTCTTGAAGGAATTTGTTTGTGTCTCCAAAGTTTGGTTTGATAAGTGAGAGGAAGTTGTCTCTGGAAGTTTGTAATGTATTGTTACTTAGTTTCTGGAAACAGGAAGGATAACAGCTTACTTTTCAAAGTCATAGAGTTGTAGTCCTTTCTTTCTTTTTTCAGAGAAACAACAGCGTTGATAGATGACTGATTCATAGTCTGCTTGGATAATTTGCGCTGCTGTTTCTCGGCCGATTTCAGTGTGCACATCTTTGCATGTCGGGGAGGTGGTTCACAAATGGATTCACTCCTTCAAGACAAGCCGACCGTGGATCTGTCCCCCCCTACAAACAGAGAGTCTAAGCAGTAAAGTAGAAAAGTGCTGCTGAGAAATTCACAGCTGCACCACAGCAACCACTTAATATCAGGCTGCATGAGGAAAATGAGGCAATAGAAAACCTATTGCAATTGCATTACCAGATGGCACCCAAGAAGCAAATTCTTTTCTTTATAGGTTGTATTTTCTCATATCTTGTGGGTAACAGGCACATCAAGCAATACATTTTGGCACATTACTAAAGGAGGAGACCTGATCTGCATAATCGCGTTGAGTTGATTGACTGTATCTGATTACAAATAACTAATGGCAGCTGATTTCTAAATTTAAATTCATAAATTAATATGATTATGGAGTATGGTGTTTATTTTGTACACTTTCAGACAATTAACTCTGACCTTGGTGTTGCTTTCAGAGCAAAAAAAAAAGGAAAGAGACATGTAGCTATCTCTGGAAGGAGCAAACAGCATGTGTCTGTATCTCTAAATGAGGTTCAACAGAGAGGAGCTGGAGCAGGGAGGTGATAAGACAATCTTGATCTTATCTCAGCCACAGGGACAAGATCTGCCCAGACCTTTGTTTTCCTTTCAGAAAGGAATACGTGTCTTAGCAACACCCATAGGCACACAGCATAGGAGATCAAGCACTTCTTCACTGGGTGCCTCATCTGTCTCCTAGATTGAACCAATGCTCTCTGTTTAATTGACATGTGGGGAACAGAGAAGTCTGTCAACCTGATGTGACAAGCTTTATCCTCCCTATAATCTGTGGCTTTCTGAAAGAGTCATTTTCACTTGGTACAGGGTGGTTTACTTGATTCACAAATGGATCAAATGTGGTCGTACCTAATTTTATACCCACTCACTTCAGAAATACAGGAGAAACATTGGAGACACACACTTCTAGTAACACACTCCGTTTGTTTTATTTTCGTGCATGACATATTTGTGAAAATTTGGGAAGATGATAGATAGTTACCTCATGGATATATTCAGCATAAATTTCTAGCTGTTGTTCTGATGCACTTCATGTTCTCTTCTCTAACTCACAGGCTTCTCCTGCAGCATTGGCAAAAAGTGTCTTAGCAGAAGTGCCCAACCAGGTTGTGGACTACTACAACAGTAAAGGGATCAAGCCCAAATGTCCAAGCGAGTATGAGTCTTCCAGGACATTTGGTCACTAAGTCACCAAAACCCAGTCAAAAGTAATGCTCATTATAAATTAGCACGTTTTGTGACTCTTAAAGAAAATAACTGTTATACTTTGTTTGTTTGCATGCGTGGCCTGTGGGGCTTGCATATGTGTTGCAATGGTACTGTACCTACTAAGGCATTTCTGTGAGGGGAAAATAGAAACAAACAAACAAATAAACAACCCAACAGATTTATTCACATATGAGCATGTGGACTGGGATTCTACCAGGGAAGAAACATAAAAGATATCTGTTTATTTGTTTTTATAAAGGTTTACTGAGATTTTGCTAAATTTCTTAATATTCTTACCTTGTAAAGCATTTTGGATCGCTGCGAATGAATAGTTATCTGTATTAGATACGTCTGCATCTTTAAAAGAAGATTTTTCTCAGATGAGACAGATGCATGATTGTATTTTGCATGTCAATAATAAATGAAACCGTTTTTCTATTGGTTCTCTTTTTTTCTTAGTCAGGGGTTATAGTAGAAAATATACCGGGAACTCTTTGCCAAATATGTCCTTAAGTGATTATGAAAGATGTTAAGCACAATTCATTCTGAAAACAAAAGGAGTAACACTTTAGAATATATAGTATTTTGATAGAGAAGAGCTATAATGCGGCATCCGATTGTGTGATATGTTTTTTTTTTTGTCATTAATGCTTATGTACTTTATTTGTTTGTTTATTTATTTATGTAATTTGAGTGCATTTGAATATTTTGTAAAGAGTTATGAACAAAGTTTGTGGCCTCTACAATGGAATGTTATAGATTTTAAAAGAGAGACAACACATATCAGCAGGCATTGTGCATGCCATCACATTGTTTATGCATACCTTTGTTGTTGTTTTTTTTTATATACATTAATTTATTTAATAACTGACAACATAGATGTGTTTGTATTCTAAAGTGTTACTAGTTAATGAATTCTTAATGAAGTCTTATATTGTAGTACTATTAATGAAATAAAAGTTGTTCATAAAGAATGGCAGGTGTCTCACAGCGCGAAAAGCATGGGCTTGAGATACTATTTAAAAATGACCCTGGGAACTGAATATTCCTCTGACTGGAGATGGGCAGAGACAATTCCACTTGAAACACTCTCTGAGTTTGTCTGCTTGAAAACCAAACTTTGAAGTGGGCATTACGCCTACATTCCTAAGTGTGGGCTCGCCATTGTTGGAAAATTATATATATATAAGTGCAAACTGATTTAGTAAAAATGATAAATAGCAGTACATTTGGCGATACACAGCAAGTGTTCAGAAAAATGACACACCGACAATTAAATGAGACCTCAAACTGTCACCTTTTTGAAGCAGTATTTCAGGATTTTTTCAAGAAAACTGTAGTCAAGGTTGTTTCCAGTTTCCAGCTCTCTCCAATAACAATCCCTGGTTGTGTGAAGTGCCGCAGAGACCATCAGAGAGAGAGAGAGACAGAGAGAGAGAGAGAGAGAGAGAGAGAGAGAGAGAGAGAGACAAACCAAAAGAGAGATTGCAAAGAGACATGAAAATACAGAGACACAACATGCTTTGCTTTGAGGTTTTGGGTGAAGTATGCTATTAAGTAGTGTTATATCTTACCCATTTAAGCTGTGTTTCTCCAGGACCTTTGCCATGGGGAGAAATACAATAACTGTGAAATAGCTGGGTACTATGGGATCTAATGACAACACCGCAGTCAGTAAATGAAATTCCATAACATGTTGACAGTTTGAGGAATGGCAACATGCTTCATTCTGACAAACTGTGTCTTCCAAACCTTAGAAACATTTTTTTTTTTCACAAATTCGAGTTTTTCTTATTCTCAAGCAAATAATTCAACTCAACATCATACAACATTACGCAAATGCATAAATACACACAATACTCTATTAGAACATTTGAAATCACAAATCAGAAAGATCAGTCAGCATGCTAAATACTAAATACTAAATATTAAATGTATTAAGTCAAAAGAATACAAATAAGGTTATCACATCAGAGAGCTTATTACATAATAAATTTGCATTAGAAGTTCCATGTTGAAGGTAGTCAAAGTAGATAGACAACAAAGAAGATAAAATTACAAATCAATTGTATTTGAGTAGTTGATTGCTGTGTACCACATAGTCTTGTACAATATGTTTTGGGTTCAAGAAGAGTGAAATTCTGTCTATTTTAACATTTTTCCAGTGACAAATTCTTCCAAATATCTAAAGATGCTGGTGATGTCACTGAAATGGTGACGGTAAAATTATTTTCCTTTGCTATCAATGCAGAGATAAAATCAATTTAGACCCTGGTTTGTTAAAATTACATACAGATTTAACCACATGTTTTGAATACAAGGGCAACATTACATTAGTCATTTGCAACTGATTATATATTTCCAGTATGGAGTACTGGAACTTTTCATGTACAGTTTCAATTTTCTTTGATTTTCAGGATTCAGAAAGTTGTTACAACAGAATTTGAACTATATTCCATATTTAACTGCAATTTGAATTTGTCTCGTGTTTCTCATACAATATGGGTATGAAGCAGATGCAGATATATAAAATGTGTCTTTGAGGGTACGTAGGAATATTAATATATTGTCCACAAAAATGCCTCTCACTGTATTTACGCCCTCTGAGCTCCATTCCATTCCACTCCATTATGCAATCTGGTTTTTTTTTCAAAACTGTAAAAATTGGGCTATGTCTCAGTCCAGAAATGAAAAGTTTCCTTTGAATAAAACATGACAAAGAGCTCAGAAAATTTGATTAGCATTTACAAAAAACGACATTGTGTTTCAAAGACGACAGCAGATCACGTAAAAAGTCTGTCTGTGAAAATGGTGAGTCATTTCAATTTCAGGTTCACGCAAGGTGAAGGGTTTTATAATGGGTGGTCTGTGTAACCAGCTGAGATACTGTATGCACTGGCATACTATGTAGTACCAATACGCATTTGTTACGTTGAACCCTCCTTCTACCAGATGTTAAAAAAGTTAATCTATTTTTATTCTTAGTTGTTTAAAAGGCCCTATGAAGTTATTAAATCGTGTGTTAATCTTTTCAAAATTCAAAAAAAAAAAAAGGTACTTGGAGAAGTATCATGGACAAGTGGTGTGCCAGTGTTGACATCACTGACATTTCAGTAGTTTCTGTGCACCCAAGAATAGGAATGATGGAAGATCATTCCAATGCTCCAATTTATTTCTAACCTTGCTGAGTGGTGGACCCATATTAATTTGAACCAATGTGATTCCAAACTGTAGCCTAAATATTTCAATCTATTTGATGACCGCTGAACCGGGTACTTCACGTGAGCTTTTTGGAAATTATTTTTTGAGAGAGGAATTCCCTCACATTTATTCCAGTCTATTCTATGCCCTTAAAGTCCCCAATAATCTCTGTTATATCAAAAAGTAAAAGAGTGAACTACAGTGAACTGAAACGGACTTTCTACAGGGATAATGTAATACCAGCTGGCTGAGGCTCTCTCGTGGCATTAATCATGCCAATGTTATGTTTCAAAACAGACAAAGAAATTAAACAAATGTTTCAAATCTTGAACCAAAGGAATAGGTTAAATAATTGAAATTTCTGGTGCTCTAAATTATACAACAATGAGATTATGTTACATCATGCATGATGCTCCATTATTGTTACTTTTGGCTCCTGTTCTACAAATCTTTTCAATATTTTTGAATTAGTCTCGGATCATCTTGGTTCTCCTGATATGAATGCCCACCTGATGAAATTTTAATATTTCTGAACATGTGAAGCTCTCACAGTACACTCTTGTCTTTTACTGGATTCATTATTGAAGTACCACTTGAAGACTGCATCCAAGAGACTCCTGTAAACAGACTGATGTATTCATCATCTCACTGATTGGTTTAGAGGGGTTGTCTTAGAGAGATTTTTTTTTAAAAAAAACACTACAATATCAAATCTTAGGCCTATAGATGGATGCAAATGGTCTGCCCTTATAAATGAATACATTTAATCTTAAAATCTTTGATTATCCTTATTAACAAAATGATAACATAAATGATGAAATGAAAGTACACCCTTTCTGTACACCACTGTATCCATTTCCACTGAAAGTGATGTGGGTAACAGGTTTATTTTGCTCATGCCTATCAGTGATGACATGATTTGCCCAACATTCTTTGGTGAAGGCAACTATATACCAGTGTTGAAAATGACACAGGTAATGACAGATAACAGGGACTGGTAATGGGTTGAATTTACAAATTGGTCAGTATGAGGATGAGAGGAAAAACACAAATAACATCCAAGTCTCCAATTATTGAAACATTTTTCAAAAAGCCACACAGGTAACGTAATATTTTTACTGCTGCACTACTGTCTCAAACCTGTGGAGAACAGTCTATGTACTCAAACCTGATGGGAATTATTTGCCTTCCCTCATAAACCACCGTAACATATAAACAAAGCAGTGTTTGTTCATTTCTCTGTATTTTCACATTACTGACCATGCCATTTTGGCAGTCAGTTACCAGCAGTTAAGTCATAAGTCTGCAATTTTCAGTACAATGAAAGTAGAGAGTTACATTTTAATGGATGCAAGATACCTGACACACGTTATGCACACAGCTAAATTCATCACAGAAGGTATACAGAGAGTCTGTTTTTTTTTTTCAGATTTCTGAAAAAATGGAAAATTGATCACAGGAATTACAGCTGTGTATAGAAAAGACTTAACACTAAATGGCACAAAAAAGATTATGCAATTCATTCCAAATAAGCAATATGAGAGGAGTCCACAGATAATATAGTGAAGGGTCAAGAGAATATTTTCTGCACCTTCCCATGACAGGGCTGATATTTCACATCAGCTTTTGAGGCTGATTCTTTTCTGTGTGCCTGTGGCATTCCTAATGTTGTCACCTACCCTTCCAGGATGATGTTAGCTCACAGCATAAGATAAGACTGGCAGCTATGCACCTGCAAAACTGTTAACTATATGGAGCTTAATTTGGACAGATTTGTTGAGTGCTGTATGCAGGCTCAACAGCTCAGCCGAAAATGGTGGCCCTTGTAGCCTAAAAAAACAAAGTGATAAAAGATATGTCCTAAATGCGTTACTTGCACAATTTTAATTTAGTTAGATCACTAAAATAGTAGACTGTTAATCAAGAAGAGAGAGTCATTTTACTTAACATGTTTGATGTCATTCTCTAAGTAACATGTCTTTCTTGATGGGGAGATAATGTAGGGCTGACCAATGGTGACACAAATCATGAGACACAGAATTGATACTCTTGTCTAAATAGTGATAATGTACAGTAATCCACAATATCTGTATTAGTAGTACAAATACATTTCTGCTATTACAATCAACAATCTTACAATCTAAGTCAAGTCCAATGTTTCACTGAAAACTGTTCTTTAAAGAGAATCTGGTATTTTAGACACCTGATTAAACAACTCTAATGAAGTTGATAAATTGTTAGCTGACTAAGATACATCCACTTGTGAGGGAAATTCTGTGAGCTCTAAGTGGCTCACCACCTGTACCCTAAGTGCTGAGATGTTAGCAGACACAGTCTTTGTTTACAAATTATGACTGCGAACATGACTAGACATGCAGTACAACCGCTCAAGAAGGGTAAACCTGCACATTTTTGCCTTGCTTCATAAAACTTAATAGATATTGAGTTCACACTGAGTTATTCATAAACCTTAACTCATTCATTTTGAAAGCTTACTCACCTCTGGATATTTACTGGCAGGTTGTAATCTTAATAGACAAGAGGTCAACTTTTTTGTTTTTCTCATTGTAGTTGTAAGATTAGGACTGTCTACCACCACAAAGACATGGGTTTGATTCGCAGCCGTGGTACTTCTTCTTTGGCTGGGTGTCTACACAAACATAATTGTAAGTGCATGTGGGAGGGACTGTCTTTTGATCAGGTTTGAATATTTCTATTAATGAATACTACACTAGGGTCCACTACTGAGAAAAATAAAGACTGCTCTTTGATTAAGGCTGGCTACAGTTTTGTATCTGAGAGGGACCATTTTGAAATTCTGAGCTTGTTAAGAGCGCTGATTAGACACACTCGGAGTATAGAGATCTTCAGCTAACGGCAAATCATTAAGAACATTTGACGCTATGTGTTTAAGGAATCAGAAAAACTGTTTATTATTAATTTGACTCACCACACTTTAAAAAGTGCAGTCTGAGCGTATCTCCTATTGAACTGCAAGCTCATTTTGTCAGTTGAAAGGGCATGATCCTTCTGACCTGAAAAATAAGTGACCAATTTTCAAATTTTGGGTTCTAACAAATGTTTTGGAAAAAATAGTGAGTGAATAACGGAAATATTTTATTTGTCAAAGGATTTTTTATCTAAATCGCAATCAGGCTTCAGAAAAGGACTGTTACTTTAACCCTTAAAGTAGTAAATAATGGAGGCACTTTATAAAAGAAAAAGTTGTGCAGCTCTCTTTATTGCTTTATCTAAGGAATTTGACATGGTCAACCACAAGGAACTTGTTAAAGAGGCTTCTCAATGTCAGTTTATCAGGATGCTTTGCCAAACACCTTTATGCCAGGACTCAGTGCATGCTGCTTGATTGGTCTGTCTCTTCTGTTCTGACTGTCTCCAAGGGTGTCCCCCAAGGTTCAGTACTGAGTCCTGTATTATTCACATTTTACATCAATAATCTGTGTGACAACGTGCCTAACATCATTTCAGTGTGAATCAAAAGCAGTCTGCTTTTGATGAGATCCAGTCTAATCAACAGTAACTTAAATTGACATTAAATGTGGACAAAACTAAACTTGGCAGTTACTGAAAACTGGACTACTATTAATCTAGGTATTTATTAATCTAGGTATTTATTTTTAAAACTTGCTTCTCCTTTAGTGCCACAAATATTTGGTCTCAGCAACATTTTTGCCTCTGCCTGATTATGCTGATTGTTTAAGATGAATATGTCTACTCCATGTTTATAAAAGCTTCACACTCTTTATTGGACAAGAAGGGCTTTATGTGTTCTGCCCCCTGCACATGGATCAAATTCCAGAATGATTTCAAATCTGACAAAGTTAATTTCATTGAATGAATTCACATCACATATTAAGGACTCAGATTGTACCTCTATTGGCCAATGTCTTTGCATTTTATCATAATCACCTCATGGTTTTAGTTTGTGATTATATGTTTCTTATGTCTGCCTCTTGTTCTCTACATACCTAGGTATTGTTTCTTTTAAGACACTGGTTTTAGTTTTGTGTTACACTGATTTCATTTTATGCACGATTTTAGTTGTTGTTTTTTTCTAATTAGCATTTTTGTCTTTCACTGTCCCTGAATCCAACTTTGATGTTTGTTTTCATGCTGTCCTCTTGGCCAGGTCTCTCTTGCAAATCAGAATTTTAATCATAGTGGAATCTTATCTGATTAAATAAAGATAAACTGAACTGGCCAAACAGTTACTGTAACAATTCTCAGTTTGGCAAGAGCTTGAACTTTCGTGTTTGTTTTGAAGGGAAAGTAGTATGTAAATTGCAAGACTGTGCGTAGGAATTAGGCTAATAAGGGTCTTGTGCAAAGAAAAGGTCTTTGAGTGGAGCTGATTAGCATTAGGGAACAAATGGAGAGGTGGGCAGCCACAGCGTGGAACTACAAAGCTTACCTTTTCATACAAAAGTTTCAGCTACGTTGTCCAAAAATGTACTCAGTTTTTAGCTCAATGGTTGGACGACTGGATTATGTGCTGAACTGTATGGCACTGTGTATTTGGTACAAGAATGAATGGGCGATTCATTTACTTGGGCTCTGTGAATACATTGTGCTTCAATAAAGCTTTTGTGTGAATCCCTTTTGGATGACAATTGTAAAATAGCATTTCTTTGTCAGACAAAATACTTTTTTTACTTATCTCCATGGTAACCTTGCTCTCTCAGTCCTGCCTCAGTCGTTTGTCAAGTAACTCACTAGTCTTTTAAGGTTGGCTGTGAGTCCATACATCCACTTGCTCACACAGCCAAATGTCTATGAACACATCTTTTGATCCTCATACAGGAAAAAAACAATTTAATTTTATTTCCATCTCAAGGTGAGTAACAGGAGAGACATGTCTCTCAAATAGAAGAATACAATCTAGCCTAAATTTTGTGGTCAAAGTTTTCCTTTGTTTTCTAACACTCCTGACTGGTATTTTTTATTTAAAGTCTAAAGGGCAAAGACACACCTTGCTTCACAAGAGGAGTGCAGAAAAGCTATTTCTGTTTCAAATGAATAAAGTGGAGGTGACTGCAGTGGGTTATTCAGGTCAGCCCGCAATCTTTTAAATGACATTTACTTCAAAAACAACGGAATTGAGAATCATACTTATGTTTAAAAAAATCTCACTACCTTCAAATCAGCATAATACTGAAAATTGGTTCTTGTGAGAGGGCATTTACTTGACTTTTGTTCTAAATTGAATGATTACTTCCTTGTGAATCTTGTCACGTTATAATTAAAGGCTTTTCCCTTTGTATTCCAGGGACAAATTCTCTGTTTAAGTGTGCAATATGAATTTTTATTCTGTGTGCAGCATCACTGAACACAGGACTTTTATCAGTCTCCTTCACACACTAACTGCAATCTGGTTGTCTGACTTAACTACGATAAAGTGATACTAATTTAGAGTATTTTTTTCATTCATTGACTGTGTGGTTATCTTATTCCTCTCACAAGCTTTTCAGTCAGTAGGCTGTGAAGTCTTACCTTTGGATTCAACAACAAAGAAATTTTTGTTCATGAGGCTAACTTTTTTAAAACTTTTTTTGTCATGGACAAAGATTTTACATTTTACCATACAGTGCAGTGTAATCTTTCCTTGGCCTCTCAGTGTATCAGATTCAGGCTTGAATGGCCTCCCCCTGGTGCAAAACCAATTGATCACTGTAGAAAAGTTATCAGTGGGCATAATCTCATTCCTCTGCTTTCAATACATGCTTGCAGTGGACAATAGAGCATTCCTCAGTTTGGCTTACTGGTCCGCCTGTTTGGACAGCGAGTGGTGACAGATAAAAGATCCACATCGCTACTTTATACATCTCTAGAAAAAGAGCGCACAAAAGAAAAGAGAAAGTCTGACACGTTCGGTGTGATGATGACAGGTATGTTCCCTGTGAAATGTTCTATAGATGTCCTTTAATTATCCTGGGGGACAGAAACAGCGCTTTGAGACCAAAGATTTCAGCTTTGTCTCGTGTGATAGAGAATATGAATCACTCAGCTTGTCTCAGGCACCAGAGACAGGCAAAAGAGGATCTTCCATGTAAAACACTTGTGTATTGCTGCACAGCTGTCACTGTGTACAGGAGCTGGGATTGTGTAAAAATTGGGGCTTAATTTGATTGAGAAACCACACTGGATGCACAGATGCATGGCATATCCCCATCTCCTTTGCTCTCCCTTTATCTCTCTCTCTCTCTCTGAATGAACCAGAAACAAAGGAAAGATGGATTTACAGCCTAATCATGGTAAAAAGCTCAGTGTTCCCCTCCATAGAAAGAGATTTGTGCCCTATTAGACCAGTAAATAGCCAACTTCAGTCTTATTATCGTCTTAAAACGTAGACCAGGTTTCCCAGCCTTTTCAACAAGCCTTGATCTTCATTTCCACAAGAGGGTTTTGGAAACGGTTGTGACATATAACACTTTCCAACACAAAACAAAATATACATTTGTAGATGCGGTCACATCACTCAGCTGTATTAAGTTAAAAAGAAGGAAAAATAAATAAACCTTAAAAAACAGAAAATAAACATATAAACAACTATGCAAATACATTTGCATAATCCTATCAATGTAGTGCAGTAGGAATTGCAATTAGTGCAAGTCAGGGCTGATCCGCTTTACTGTGGTTTGTCTGCTTTTGGCTGCGTCTTTGTGGGTGGCACAGGGTTGGAGAGAATCAGAAATGGGGGAGACACTCAAGCTGTTCCTGTTAGTCGAGTGATGTCTGAATAATTGGGTCATAGTTGAAAGCCAGTTCTCAGACAAAAATATGTTTTGCAATAATAATAATAATTATTGTTTGTCCAAAACTCGCTGCGTGATAATTTTTCGGCTTTTGGGATACCCACATATCATTCCTCAAAGGGATTTTAATCCCCGCCCCCCCTCCAAAAAAAAGAGCTTTTCAGTCTGTTGTGACTGTAAGCTCAGTAGTGCTTGAATGTGAAAAAAGAAATAAAAGTGTTTCTCTGCTAATGCCAGCTTTTTTTTTTTTTTAAACTACTTTCACACGAAACCATCCCACACACAAGTGCTAATGTCACCAGAATCAATAAGCTGTCTCAGAACATTTGAACATTCTCAGAATGGCTCTGTGTCAGCAGTGTTCTTGCCATTTTCTTCAAAACCAATCGAGGTGCCACACCTGAGTTCCTAATGGTTCTATTGATACATCCCTTTGTGCTGCAAGCCAATGTCACTTTAATGCAAGTGTGGAAGAAGAACCAGGTGCTCCGCCTCTCCCGTTCAGTTTCGAGTGATTTCAATGTGCTCAACTGACAGTATCTCAAATCTGCATAACGCTTTCATGTGCATAGAAATAGAAAAGTATGCATTTTAAATACAGTAGGAGACTGTCAAACATCACGCATCCCCATTCAAATGTATTCATTTACACTTACAATTTACAATTTACAATTTGGTATTTAGCAGACGCTTTTAGCCAAAGCGTCTTACAATAAGTGCATCAGTCAGATCCTATTACCTCATAAGCAGAGATCACATTTATTAATAAACCAAAAATATAGTTTTGTAAGAGAACCTCAGATGTGGTTCTTTTTTGCAGTTACTGAGTGTCCTCAGATCTGAAATATGTAATGTTCCTCTGAGAACAGGTTTTAAAGTATATCTCATATATACCGTCTGTAAAATGTAGTGCATGTGTCTTATACTGTTGCACTGCCTATTTCCACATGATACCCTGTTTCCCTATTTCCACATTATGCTATTCATTTGCATTAGGACCTGTTTTTTTTCTAGACAGGTTTTTTAGTGTGAGGTTTTCCCAAGACTTTAATTATTCTTGTTTTGTTTTGTTTTGTTTGTTTGTTTTTTCCTTTTGCTTTCATGTTTCAGTTTTCTTGATCCTCTGAAGTGTTTCGTTTGCTGATTGTGTAAATCACACTCATATTTCTTTGGGCTGTGACTTTTCCCTCAAGTTATCTAACATCAGACGAACAAGGAACACTATTTGTCTTTTTTTTCCCCCCAGAGAATATTCAAACAGTATGCCCATCCCCTACTGCTAAATGAAGTAATTATGAATGGTTGAAATCAAACTGTGATTATTTCTCGCTGCTTGACCCAGGAACATTGGAAATATAATCTGCATGAAGGTTTTTAAATGAGAGGTCTAGAGAAAGAAGAAAACAGAGTAGCTGCAACATTGTTCATAAATTGCTATGTTTGATTAACTTCATTTTTCAACATTAAGTTCACTAGAGTTAGCTAATGATTTTTTTTAGATGTATATTTTATATTACTCATTGTGAAAAAGAAATTACCATGGGCATTGTTGATTACCCCCCGAAAGGATGGACTACAGATCTTATTCAGTGGAACACAGCAGGCCTACATATGCGATGAAATACTAATTGCTTTTCAGGTGCATTACATGTTGTTTACAATGACTGAGTTTGTCTTAGATTGTTTTATATGTGTAGATTGAGACTTATTCTTTGACACTGACATTGCGAACATGATTGCATTTATCATTATTCTGAGACTATTGCTTCCTCACAGACCACTGCATTAAGTACATTTCTCAGTCCTCTGCATTTTGTGAAGTTTTGATTTATTCTGTTCTCAGACAGTGTTTTCATCAGCTCTTGGAAATCTCTGCCTTTGTAGGAAAATTATGATAAAATCTTTGACGCTTACCTTAGCAACAAATTCAGTTATATATTCTTTCTGATTTAAGTTTCAGGCTTATGTTTAATGAAATCACCATCAAGCTGACCGTTGGAAGATTTGACATGAGAAAATAGCGTGTATGAGCATATGTGTGTGTGTGTATGGTATGAGGTTTCTATCCTTGCATCCTGGAAGATCTTTGTTAAGTTTCCACTGCTACATCCCATGTAGCAAGTCTGAACACTGTTAACACCCTATCTCACAAGCACCCAGTCCCTTTTCAGAGATGAGGTCCTCAGCTCTTTGATGTTTTCCTTTCCATAACCTTCCAAATCAAACACATAATAGATTATTAAATCAAAAAACACATCTTAATTTTCTCTGTGCTACTGCTAGTCTGGCACTATATGCACATCTTTGCTCTTGTAAGTGTGTTTCAGTCCCTTGAAAACCATAAAGGCTAATTCACACTGCTTACTGAGCATTATACTCCTGCCGCCTCCTGCCCGAGTGGGACTTTATCTCCACATAGATCCCCAGTTTCACTCTCTCTCCTGACACCTGAGCTGCATCTGTCGCTCTTTGGTCTCTCAGTCTTAAATTTCATAATGGACTCCCCTCATGAACTGATAACTCCATAAAAAACAAAACAAAACAAAAAAAAAACCATTTATGAAATAAGCTCAGATCAGCCCAAAACTTTGTCTTATTTACTATTTCAATATCAAATCATTAGTTTTGTTCACCTTTTAATGTTTAATGTCAGTTTAAATGGCTTTGCATTGTAAGGACAATGGGAAGAAGATAGCAGAAAAAACCCTTGACTGTGTAGACCCTTTGAGACTCAACACCAGTTGCCAAGCCCACTGGGGAAACGGAATGACGTACAAGCATAACGGGATTGGAGCTAAAAATCACAGTTTCACAGCGTTCCCCTTCATCAGGCATGCTGTGTGATCAGTCACCTCCCATACGCCAAAGCACAACTCAGTTGTGATTAATGCATTGGGTAGAACCGTGCCACTTAAGGATCAGACAGTGCATGGCAATGTTGCATGCCTTACCAGGTCATGTATTTACATTTATTCCTGAAATTAACAGCTTGTGGCATAACGCATGCAAATGAGACTAAGACTGAGGATTTGTGAGCAACTGAGCCAAAGGAGGGAGCCTAGAATGTATGTGCATATGTTAGTGTGTGTGTGTGTGTGTGTGTGTGTGTGTGTGTATGTGTGTGTATGTGTGTGTGTCTGAGTGCATGCACAAGTGGATGTGTGTGTGTGTGTGTATGTGTGTAAGTCATGTTTACTCAGCTAAACTATCACTGATTAAGAAAACACATTTCTCTTTGGCAGCAAAAATGGGGAGAGTTGCGAATTTATAATTATGTCGTTTTGATATAAAAATATTTTACTGAGATAATGTGGCAGTCAATCTCTTGTGTAGTCCATACACAACACAGTTGGGGCTCAAAATGAATAAGCAGATACAGGATTAAAATGAGCAAAACAAATCAACTTTGTTTTAGAACGGGGACTGGACCACACCAATAAAACTGGGAATGCTACCAGCTCTTGTTGCTGTGCAGAACAGCGAATGAGTAAAAATTAAAGCAGCTTGTTGACCTTTTCTCTAGATTCTAAGTGTTGTCCCAGAACTGTGCCATTGTGTTTATCTTCTCTGGGTGGTAATCTCAAGGACATATATTAACTGCATGCTCCACTGTGTGCACATGGTGATGAATACATATTGAGAGAGGGCAAGAGGTCAGGTCAAGTGACCTCCAGGCTGGTAGAGGAAAATCTACTCAGTAAAATTATACCAGAGCTGAGACAAGGATACGCCATATCATGAGAAATAGTGGCTCTGTTTTGCACAACAGAGTAACATTATACATTTTCCACTCTAAAAGGCCTCCTCAGACTCTCTCTTTAGGTCTGGGCTTTGACCATAAACAGTCCTCAAGGAAACTGATGGATGTGCTCTGAGGGCGAACAATATATACCAATATTTGATCCACTGGTTTCGTTAAAGGTTTTGTTAAAGTTATACTGGCCAGATGAGAACTCGTGTTTTCACATATTCAATCCAATATAAGCAGTTCTGTCTTGTCTACTCAACACAAAGTAAGAGCGTTTTGGAAGTATATCCAGAATGTGTTCCTTGGGGAGGAATTTAAAGAGTTTATGGAGAAGAGACTGAGTAGGCAAATATTTCTCTCTGTTTTTGCACATTTACACATTTTAATGAAGCCTCTTCCTGTCAGCAAGAGTTGAGTTGAGTACAACACATCCTCCATAAGGGGAATCTGTCTCACATGGACTGTCGTGGACCCTCACCACACATGTTTGGGCAATGACAGTATGTACATGGTGGATGCATTCTACTGGCAAATTACAGCTTAAAGAATTTTTTTTTTCCCCAAGTATCTTTGTGTTGGTCTCAGAAAAAGTTCAATGGGTGGCCATTTTTTTTTTGCATACTTTAGCAAAGACAGGGTTGTTTTAATGAGATTTGTGGCGTTCCCCAGCAGTGGTTTAAATTAGAAGCTGAAGACTTTGACAGGAGAAGAGACAGCATTAATACAAGGAGAGTGCCACCCTCTCCTGCCCATCCAGCATACCATTCGGCTCTCTGACAGGCACTTTGAAGCAGGGGCTGTGTTAATTGCCAGCTGCTACTTGTCAGATTATATTTCACAAATTCTTTAATACTGCCATCTCCAATTATTCCTCAATGATTTTGTTTTTTTTTCACCCAGGTTATGGAATGGACTTTTAAAAGCTGGACTCTTAAGGCAAACAGCATTTTAATGTGCTTTGACTCTGTGGGAGACAAATGAACACACAACTAGTTTAGAAAGAAATGTTATTGAAATGTGTTGTGTTTTAAGCTTAATGTCTCCTCCTGTCTCATATTTCACCATATAAATAGATATACACAATCAGCAAGGTGATGGCATTAGGTTTCCCTCGTAAAAGATCTTTGTTTTGCTTCAGATGCATGTTCACTGACCATGGAGGAGAACCGTATCCTGTCTCTGAGTAAGCAAACAGGTCACTCTCATTTTAATGACTAAATTTTTTATCAAATTTAATTTGAATGACTAGCCCGTCATGTTGATCATAATCAATCAGATTTTCCCAGCTTCCAAAATGTTCCTAACAATTTGCTGGTTTGTCCTTGGGGTTTCGCATTATTTCCAATATATTATCTCAGGGAGGCATCACAAACTTTCCCTTTGAATGGTGGATTCTGATTTTCAGGCTTGTCTTTTCCCTCTAAGGCACTTGTGTAAGCAGCACTGACCCGATCGATGGCAGAGGTATTGACCCAGTGAGTCTCTATCTGTGAGGTCCAGACTGGAGGTCAGGCAATTAGGCTCTGTTACAACTCAGCGTTCCTGGGAGCTTCAGCTGGAGATGGGAGCAGAAAAAGCATGCTAGAGCTCTAATGTACTAAATGAACCACAGCTTCCATCCACCAGACATGGTACCATCTACCAGACATAGAGCATTGAACTCATTTATACAAGGGCGAGTTTTCTGATAAATCAGTAGCTGACAAGATATGTTCTTATTGTATTTCTCACTGGCAGGTCTGTGGGTATGTTTTTATTTTGATATTGTTTGAACATATACTTATACATATGTTTCAGCAGGACATCATGTGAATGAGAAACTGTCCACAACAGGCAGCAGCCTCACTGCAAAAAAAAAAAAAAAAAAAATCTTTGTGGTTAAAGTTTTGCGATTGAGTGGACACATTGAATGAAAACATCAAAGACAACTTTATGTGCATGTTCTGAAATATATGCATTTTTCCTTCCTTTAGGGATCAGGATAAAGTGTATTTGTGGAGTAGGAGTGAAGCTTCCAGATTGATAGATGGTCAAAACTACCTTATAATCTGAACAGATAGGGATATAAAGAACCAATAAAATGGTTCTGATCTGTTATGGTTTAGGACAATACCTTGAACTGAGTTTTATTTTATACACATCAATTGCATTTATCCTCGTAGTGAAATTTTAAGTAGTATGTTGGCTTTTAGGCAGCAAAACTGACCTTTGGCCTGCAGTGCTTATGAGAAGACGTGCTGAGTTCCAGGATATTACTATTTATTTTAGTTTGAACATGCTTTGCATTCAACGAGCTTAATGCTTAAGTTTGGCTAGTTCCTCTCTTACTCTGAGGTGTTCGGTCAATTGCTCACAACTTCATCAATTATTTCTTTGTTTTTGTATGCATGTGTGTGTGTGTGTGTGTGTGAGAAAGAGAGAGAGAGAGAGACAGAGAGAGAGAGATAGAGAGAGATTTATGTTTGGAGGAAATAATTGTGTGTGTTTTTCTCCAGTAGAGTTAGAATAACTGAAAACGACATTGCACTGTGTCCACTAATATAAACATTATTTCATTTCAGTCAGCTGGGTGACGTTAAGCACAATGGCATTGTTGAATGGATGCTAATCGGTTCATTGTGAATAGGTCTTGGAAAATGTTGCTGCATAAGAAAACAATCTCCTCACCAGAATTGACCAGCTGCAGCTCCCTTCTTTTCAATAACATATATAAATTACAGGAATGACAAGCTGCATTGTTAGTGCTCTGGACAGGTGGAAGTCCAAGATAAAATATACAAGATATTTTCTACGGTTTTCTAATCTTTCAGAATAGATAACTGGACTGGAGTTTAAAATAAAACTGAAATAAATCTATAAATAAATATACCAGATAAGCGACTAAAATTGCGCGTCATTTCTAATGTCCCTTGTCGAGACATTAGATCATTCAGTCAGAGCCACATCGTGATAGGAACAGTTTATAAGTCTAAGTTTATGAGTGATAAAAAATTAGAAAAGCTTTCCAACTCCTATTAAAAGAAGTGAGAAGATATTAAAGATGACTTTGAATATGTGTTCGGCATTTTATTCAATACACTATATGGTTCATTGTACAACCAATAGACTGTGTTTGTTATTATATTAAGAGTTATCAGAGCATCCACCTCAGTCTCTGCTGTCACAGAAGAGTACTCAATACCATTTATTCATTACATGCAGTTTGAACACCATGGAGGAAGAAAGTTTTAGACTTTATAGTAGCCATGGCCTGTGAGTTTGTGTGTGTGTGTGTGTGTGTGTGAGTGTGTGTGTGCCTGTGTGTGTGCCTGTGATGTGTAGGTTGGAGGTTGGTGTCTTTTCTTCACCTTTTCCCTCTTTTACACAGGAGGCCCTCCATTAAAGAAAAGTAATGGGCTGTCAGTGTATCTCATCCTTCAATAGACATCCAGTTCAAAGCCCAAATTATGGAGATGGGAGGAGGTCATTATCCCCTGCCACCTCTCATCAGTGCCAAAGCTGAGGGTGTGATAGAGAGTTGAGCCAAAGGCAAGGCTCATCCAGGGCCTCCCTAGACATGCAGGCCTTTCCATGGGTCAGTGGATGTCCAAAAATGAATGTTCTAATAAGGGCGTTTAGGGGATACTTAGTCTTAATATACAGTTAATGCTTACTTTAGTCAAGCATTTATTGAGTTTGTTTTCTCTCCACATCGACTTTGCATTTGTGCTGATTCTGGTCCACAATAAAACTGAGCAGAACAGGGAATGCCTCTGAAAATGTTGCTTGGTTGCTCAAAACACATTATGTCGCTGCTTCACTCAGCAGATACATAACTCAAAACCTATCAAAGGAAATTAATAATATTTTAGATATGTAAAAATGGTTCTTTGAAACATAATGATGAATTAACTCATGATGAGTTTAATGAGAAATACATTGCTATATTCCGACAGCTCACCGCTGGATTTTCTAACATGATGAATCCTTTATAGCAACCATCTCTCACAGTCAAATGGATAGATCTCCTTTTAAAGTAGGCAGTAAATTATACGCCAGAGGGCTAGATCCCAGCTGAACAAAGGTAGTTTAACAGCCTAAGCTGTCTTCTCAGTCATATATGGTCCCCAACACACACACACACACACACACAATTGTTAGAAAGAGCACAAGCACTTCCATTTGTCACAATGTCCCAGTCCCATGGGAACCATTTCTAATTCATCTCTCTTGAAATGCTATGAGAAGTTCCGCTATGTGTAACTGACACACGGTTGGCTGCAAAATAAAGCCCGATAATTGCACTTAAATGAAACACTTTTCGCTCCATCCTGTTTGCTTCTTAAGTAGTTATTCACTACAGAACACAATACAAAAATGAAATATTATCTGTTAGTGCAGTATACTGCTGCAAAAAAAGAGAAAAAAAAAAGGTTTTAAATTGTACTAGTGGTGCAGATGCAGAAATTTGGTTGCATAATGAACCAGCAGACATCCAAGGCACTCAAAAAGGCTGCATCTACTGGAGTATTTACAACACAGTATGATGCAATTTATGTTAAAAGTACAGAATTACTACAATTTAATTATAAATCCCTATTGAACAATATCCTTGCATCTCGAATTGCACCATAATTTAAAGTTATGGAATCTCAGCAACAATAACAACTACTGCAACAACATTAATACATTTAGCTGCATGCAACATTTAGTAGTTTCCGAATTGTTACATTCAAAAACTTTTCTGAAGTTTCAGGTTGATCAGTGAAATAATTCTGTGTGAATGCAAATTTTCACCGTGTACAAAGCGGATGTGACAGAAATCTCCTGAACATGGCTGAACCAGGAGAGACATTTCTGTCTGGCAACACTTGAGTCTGGATACTGGTTTGTGCTTTTGAAAATGGTCCCACCGCGTGCCACCAATTTCACGTGAGAGGTCATGATTCTGCACCAGAACAGAGAAAACATAGTCATTGCATATTTTCATTGGGGTTTGCTTAGAATTGCCCCTTATCTTTCAGAGTGTGGCAGGCAGCTTCTCCCCTATCCTGTCTGAGATATCCACATTGACAGATCCATCAATGACAGGGCCAAGATATATAAAAGAAGGCGTGAAGTCAACGGGCTTTCCACGGATAATGAGAGGATTGGGGATACTGTTTGAAGGTGATACATGCATGGCCTTTGTTTCCGGACTGCATGTTTTCATCCCGACCTTTCTTGTCACTGCATGGAAGATATCTAACACTTTTGTAAGGGCCTGTCTTGATGAGACAGTGCTATGTCATCAGCACGTAAAGACCGGTCAAGACCAGCCAATGAGGGGTCTTAGGGATGGATCAATGCTATCAGTAAGACATCCTATGACATGGTAAAAAAAGATTTTAGTATAATTCCCTGCAATATTCCTGATGTTAAGGGGAAGCAGTCAGTCTCCTCAGCTCAAATCCTGACACAGCTCTTACTGTCATTGTAGAGTAGCTCACAATTCTGCACAATTTAGTAGGCATGCCAGAGCCAGAGGAACTGCTATAGGCAGCCTTGAAGTCAACAAAGGAAAGGTAAAGGGTTCTTGAATACTTGCCAAAGGCAGATCTGTCCAACACAGTGTTCTGCCATCTGACAACCTTTAGCTCTCTCTCTCTCTCTCTCTCTCTCTCTCTCTCTTTCTTTCTCTCTCTCTTTCTTTTCTCTCTCTTTCTCTCTCTCTCTCTCTCTCCTTCTCTCTCTCTTTCTCTCCTTACGTCATGCTTTCTCCTGCTTCTGGTATGTACCTCCCTTCATATGCACTGAAAGAGGCACACTTTCAAATATTTACAAATATGTATAACTCTGTTCATATGCAAATTAAAAATTCAAGGTGAACAAAATGTAGTGGAATGTGTAATGAATTTAATCATCATGTCATGCATTTTTATAATTTTAGTACTGCAGCAAATTGTTGATGGTCAAGATGAGAATTACTTTTCAATATTGCAACCGAAAATAAAAAAAGAAATTGGCTTTGCCTTTTTTTCTTTTCTTTCTTTTTTTAGTTTGAGTGTAACATTAGTGACACCTAACTACACAAGGCACCATGTGGCATATGGTGAATGCCAAGTGACAGAGTGATTAAGGTGCTACAGCTTGAAAGACAACATCTCAGAGAAAGAGATTCTTGTGGTGAGAAGGAAGCCCCCCCCCCTCCACACACACACACACACACACACACACACACACACACACTGTGGCAACCAAGAGCTGATCTATCTGTGACAGGTTAACTGATGGCACTGTTTAAATTGCTGAACCAAGAAAGAGAGTGCCACTTATGTGAGGAAATACATACTGTCTTCCAAAGCTGGGTCACAGGTGGTCCAGAGGAAATTACCACCCCACATGTTAGCTTTGAGCCCTTGACCCATTGTGTCCGCTCCCAGATCACAAACACTTCCCTGGAATGACTGTCTTTTGAGAGTAATCCTAATCGGCAAGGGCTACATATTCTGCTCTACCAGTTTGGATAAAATATTGAAAGTTATCATCTCCAGTTTCTCATCTCTTTTCATCTCATCTAATGGTATCATGATGTGAACCTGAAACAGTCCCGAGGAGGAGTGGATGTTGTTCTGCACTTGGAAGGTGTGGCTTTAACAGCCTTGTCACCTATGACCGAGGACCAGACCAATTCATAACCAGAACTAAAGTTTGGCATCTGAGAGGACGCATTGTGTGCAATTCTAGTAAACAGCTAAGATAGGCCCAATAAGAGCCGTGTCAATGACTACGGTGTATCGTATCTGCTGCTAACAGAGGAGTCAGGAATGGTGCAGCATACTGAGAAGTCATGGATCTGCTGCACCATGTTTTACCTTCAGATATCTGGACTTAAGAACATGGCCATACAGCAAGCAGTCCACTGTAGAGCACCTACGCCTACAGCCAGCTTGGTCCTGTGGTCTTCTACACAATCCGGCTGTAAGGAAATGTTCTAGTATGGATCAGGGTGAAAAGTTTGCTTGGCACTGAGCTCAGAGTGATATCGCAGGGATTTTCACAGAGGAGGTGATTGCCATTGTGCTTCAAGAGGGGCAGGATAATGCCTTGTGACCAACTGTCTGAGATAGCTGATTCTAGGGAACAGCTCTGGAGCATGGGGCACTGAGTTATGCAGTGTGGCTCTGTGGGGCATGGCTCGGATTACCACAATCTTTTGAGACCCAATGCTTTGGTCCATCTCAGTTGGATGGACAGCCTGGGAGGAGTCTTTTAAGGTTTTGAAAAAATTTTTTTTTAAAGCGATCAAATATTCAACTACATGTTTTTGTCACAGGTAAAAGACATTTAGCGCCAAACAAACCTCAAAAGAAATGGACAGAAATGTGACATTTGACACTATAGCACCACAGTATGGCCAGCTCTGGCCAGTTTTATAGCCTGGGTAATGTGAGGAATTTTGTGGGATCTGGCCAGCTTTCATAGGTGTTTGTTCCCTGGAAAGTTTCAGGTGAAAAATAGTATACAAGAACAAGAAACATGTAAACACAAAAAAGATCCAGAGGCTTCTCAGCTTGGAGCCATAAGAAGCAGCTTTATTACTATACTGCTTTTCTGACAGTTCCTCAAAGTGTTTCACATCACCGTGAAAAGTTATACTGGAGTCATGAAAATGAACAGTAACTTTAACAAAAAGTTGAATATGTTTAATTGTGAAGAACCACAAGGCTAGTTGAATGAGTTGGATTTCAATACTCAGGAATATATCACTATGAAATGATGCTTTTCACAGCACAATGCAAAGCAAAGGTGAACCCTAACCCTAAGTTATATTATTTGTATCCTGCAACCTTGAGTTGACAAGAATTATCTGTTTATTCTAACAGACCTGTGCTAAACTTTTTCCAAATGAAGCATAACACTTGACTTGGATCACTGGTGGATTACTTTTACATTTCTATGGCTACTACTACTACTGCTATCCTGACCAAGCTCTGTGGTGTCATATCTTATCAATTTCCCTTATAATTCAGGACAAACCAGAGTTTCTCTCCATATTCCAACAAAAGAAACTCTCCTGATTTCTCCTGAGATCATCCAGTCTGACTGACAGCCATAAATTTTGTACAGCATGTGTTTTTTATTTAATCCATCCTGAAGAGTGAGAGAACACATGTGACTAAAAATCATGTGTATTCAAATCCTAGTTCAAAAGAGGCACTAAAAAATATACTAATTAATGATAGTTTAGTACTGGGAATCTTATACTGAATTTAACAAGGAAAGAGGTAAATTATTGTTTAGGCAAAGCTTTATGTATGTATGTGATACTTTCATTTCTTAGTAATGTTTTCTTTTTCTTTTTCTTTCTTTCTTCCTTTTTTTTTTATTAGAGTGAAAGTCTTGCTTGTGACGTGGCGTTGCCTTACTCTTTCAGCATGTGGAAATACAGCAGCAATCCATACAGGATTAACATGCTTTACATTGGGAGCAAGGTGGCATAATTGATTCCCATAAGCCAGCTTCAAAGTAAGCTTGTTAAAGTGAAATGTAGGAGGATTAAAAGAAAAATGCAAAGGTACAGCAGAAACCTACCCAGATGATGATGAGCTATAGGCCAACGCTCATAAAGAACCCCATGCACCCGGAGTTTCAGCTATAATGCATGTACCGCAATTACTATCTAGAATCAATAGGAGGCATAAGGAAAAGAACAGCAAAACGAGGTAATTATAGCTCCTCTCGTGGCTTTTTAAATAACCAGCTAAATCACCTCATATGCCTTGTTAACTTTCTCATCTGCGTCATAACGTATAGAGGGAGATATTTCAAATATTTATGCTTAGTGTATGGACGTCTTCAGGTAGGGGTTTGGTTTCTCTGCTCTCTAAAGTAATATTTCAGACTGTTGAGATGAATTCATAATATCATGCTCTCACTCTGGGTTCTTTGTCTCTTGGAAATAAATAAAAAAATACATACTGCTGAGCTCTGCACGATTGTATAGAGTGATACAGTAGCACAGATCACCCTATCTCAGGCATCTAAAGTATATTCATCTGACCAAAAGAAAAAATATTTTTCGGGAAGGAAGATAACCATTTGGTGCTTCAGTATGGCTCATCAGAGTGTTACCTCCCGCCCCTCTCTTTCTCAGACACAGATGCCATAATGTTACATCTCTAGCTGACAGTATAACACACAGTCATCAGTGTGTCAGTCACAGGCTCATGCAGTTCTGTCAAGTTCATGGCTCTGATGTCAAGAATGACATTTGAGTCCTCTGTGATTCCCAGAAAGAAAATCACAGCAAACTCACAGACGGTCTCTGAGTCTGACGTCGACAGGCAAAAGTTCAAATTTGACTCTCCTTTTATCATTCGCCAGTGGTGCGTTCAAATGTCAAGAAAAGTCTCAAAAAAGTCTCTTTTTTTGTATGCTCCTGATCTTTTTTTTTTTTTTAGCAAAGTTTGACCTCTGACAACTTTGACAAGTGGATATGTATATTGATACCGATCACCAAGGAATACTTCATACATCAATCACAAACCATCCTTAAAAGGAAAACAGAATCTTTGAACATCAAAACAAAACACAGTGTCAGTTCCTCCATTCAGAGATGCTGTGTGCACTTGTATGTGTTGACAAATACGTATATTTGGAAACATTTTGTTTATGGCTTTTTTCAGTGCAGCAATTACTGAGAATGACTGTCATTTTTGCAAAGCTGATATAAAAAAAAAAAACCTGCTACAGAAGTGCAAACTGAGAATGCATCATATTATTATTACCACAGAGTCCATAATGTTGCACTAAATGTGCTCCTCCAGCTTTGTTCAAGCCAGCAAATACTGGCTCTAAATAGAGGGAAATTATAGTGTCGACATTTCCAAATGTGCAGTGCCCAAGGCTGAAGATGACGGGGCCGAGGAAGGTTTCATGGAGGATTTTGAGATTTTCACCTCATTCAGCATGAAAGGATATTCTCCACAGAGAGGACTGAGTTGAACAACAACAAAAAAATCCTAAGGATTTAAAGCTTCCTTTTCATACATGAAAGTTTGATAGTGTTGTTGTATGTATGTTTTATACTTTTAAATGCTTTTTTTTTTCAATCATCCCGGGAGACGGATCTCATCTGAAACACTCAAATGCCCTCCAGACAACTTAACCTTGATTCACCTATACAGCTTTTGTCCGGTAAGAATGGATGGTTTTATAAGTTAATGCCCCCACTGGCAATTAAGCATGTCATCTCGGGTTTACCTGCGTGCGATGGCAAACGGCTGAGATCACATTGCCCATTACACTGATAAATGTGCTGTAGGAGTGAACAAGACCTTCTCAGTCAGGCTGCCCCCTGTTGTCTCCTCACACATAACAGGCGTTTAAAAGGCTGATCAAAGAGGGTGTCATCGCTGCCAATTACGGACCCCATGAAGCCTGGGGATAACATCCACATCTATTAGTGAGCTTCAAGACAGTCTAAAGGCAACGGGGATAAGTCGTCTGGTAGAGAGGATTCCATTCCCATTCAGACAGTGAAACAGGAACACATACAGAGAAATTTGTATGGGATACCTATAGAAGGAATTCTTCTCATACAGGGTACCATTAGCTATTAAGCTATGTAATTTTTCTTAGCGTTTTCTGCCCTGCAGACACACAAAAAAAAAATTGGTTAAACACATCATTCATCTGCAAGTGCTTATTCTAATTTGAAAGCTATCAAAGTATGATTAACTGGGGAGTTAATCATTCATATCTCAACTTACCTTTTAAAACGTCTGACCTTATAAAGACAAATCTTACTTCTTTAACTGTCTGTTTCACCTTTAACAAAGTTTCATTCAGTTTTTTTTTCTAGTTAAAACAATGAGAGTTTTGGTTTGAATAAATTTATAAGATGATTATCTTTCCACTACTTAAAGTGCTGAGTCTGTTTTCTCAAAGGGGAATCTCTCTTTATTCCCTCCTAAATGATTCCAGTGAGGCAGTTTAATTAGCAGAGAGAGAGAGAGAGAGAGAGAGAGAGAGAGAGAGAGAGAGAGAGAGAGAGAGAGAGAGACAAAGAGAGAGAGATCTCAGTGCATTATGTGGAACATTACTGCGAAAACTACACTAAGAAGAAGTATCTTGTCTGTGTTTCAAAATCGACCATCAGCCAACAAGTCTCAGCCACATGACTACCACATGATTGATATGTCTTTAAATGCAGCACTGGTCTAGTATCCTCTACAGAGAGAATCTCTTCCTCTCCCCACACATTTAGCAGCACATGATAGACAATCACAGCATAACACTCTGACACCTCAGTGGAACCCAGTGGAAACTTCTACTTGTGTACCAAAGCCCTTTATTCTCTAGGTTATAGGAAATACCAGCTTTCTGCTTCACTTTATACCAGCTTTATTCAGCATTCTCCTTCTGTTTTAGTGTTTCCCTCCGCAGTGCTGAAATATGCAGAGTATTTATCCATTGCTGAAAAAAATATGTTCATGTACTGTACATATACTCATTATTCATAAACCACATGTCAGTGCTCCTCCATTTACAAATCTCATGTGTTCTGTGATTTGAGTCCTCTAAACGCATCAGTTGCTGGAGTAAGGTCTCTTACAATGCGATATGTCCAGGCCTTCGGCTCTTGTGGGAAGGAATAGGTGGAATGCGACTTAGGCGAGATTAACGGAGGAATCATGCAGTCTCTACACACTTTCTCACAGAGGGAGATATCATGACTTACCTCAAGTGGATTTGGTATTTTCATCTTCTCTGTGGTGTTATTAAACCTAATCACACTTGTGAATGTCGATGAAAATGAGATATTTAGGAATTGCTCTAACACTCTACCCTTGGGGACTGATCCTTCTTTGAAAGGTTAGAAGCAGTCCACATTATATCCACATTATATGCAATTTGTGTTAACTTCTTTATCAGCTAACTCAATCAACCGGCACTGAGTAGATCCAGATGGACAATCTGCTTTCAAAATATCGTTAAAAGCAGAGCGCGAATTATACAACGACGCCCCCCCCGCCCACAACTGTTGTTTTTACCTCTTTTGGGGGGGTGTAAGTCTTAATTAGGGGGGTCAGACCCCCCCAATTCCCCTCATAATTTGAACCCTGATTAAAAGTCTAGTGAAGGTGATGTCTCAGTTGTTTGCATATTAATTTGAATATTTTACATTTATATTTGTTCATTTAGCAGACGCTTTTATCCAAAGTGAGTTCAAAGACAGGCAGAATATAAGCCAAGCATATAGCCATTAAGCAGACATTCCAGACATTCCAAAAAATGGTGCTGAAGTATTAAAAAAACTAAAAATTGGTAGACATACTTTTAGACATGCTCTTACCCTCTTAGACGCTCTTAAATTGGGGCATTCAATTAATTAGCCTTTTTAATTGCAAATGCAATTATTCTATACTCATTATCTCCACGTGGATTAAAAGGATATTGTGATGACATGGAAGCCTCAATACATAAACGAAAGAAGAGTACATGTTACTTTATGAACAATATGGTGTGTGGTGACAAAAATATCCTCAACTCACCATTTCTTGAAATTGTTTCCCTATGAGCTAACTTTAACCTGAGAGTGCTTTTTGTTTTTTAGTGGACAGAGAGGGGCATCCATTGTCTTGAATCAGGAGTCTCCCATTTCCTTATTAGTTTGAAATGAGGAGCAATAGGCCTCTTTTATGACTTTTCCCTCTCAAACTCTTGATTTTCTGCTGACACTGTACCTCCCATCACCCATACCCCAAAAGGCTCCAAAAATTATTGACTGTTTTTTTGTTTTGTTTTGTCAGTTTCCTCTGTCAGCACAGCAGAAATAGGTGTCAACACATCTAAATACTGAAAACAACTGTGAAAGTTCTGAAAAAAAAAAGTTCCTGACATGAAGTCCAGAGACTATAATAATTCACCATGTTCCCTCTTTGTAGCTCTTTTGATAACCCACTGTTGGTTGGATTCAGTATGAAATGTATGACTCACCACACTCAACATATTTATTGCTCTCTGAATCATAAATAAGTATAGCCACATTTTTCAGCACCTAAAGAACACGAAAGCTTCTTCCTTACGGTCCTATAGACTTTGCTTAACAGGTCCAGTACTTGAAGCTAAATTTGGTTTGTCTCAATTAAACACTGAACTCCTGCAGTTTGAAAACTGGGTCAGTCTTGAAGAGCTGTCTCCCTTGGAGTGGAACTGTCGCAGGCTCTCCACCACCAAAATATCAATTAATTTATCTTATGGCAGCCATGCACAGAGAGGACTGTGCAGAGCTGAATACTAATAGCCAACAAAGACAGAAAAAGAGAGAGAGAGAGAGAGAGAGAAAGTGCCATAAGCATAGCCCCTAGTCAGGGCAGAGGTTCTGTGAACAGCCAAGAGGATACCAGAGGAAGTTCTTATCATTAATGCTGCACTACATTTAAAGTGCAGGTGCACCCTGACAGTTTGATAAAGGTGGCCAAGGGGAAACTCCACAGGGAGACTCAAAGTAGAACATCTCTTATTCTGAACATAGCCTTTAGAAAGGATTAAAGAGTTTCCCAAGCACTGAAGCTAACCTAGCGCCATTACATTTTTTCTATTGTATTTTTAGCTGGTGTGGATGATTTAGTGTAACTACCAAATTTAGCTGGAACAATCAGGCATGTTTCCCATGAAAATGCAACACATTGCTTTGACAGTTTTTGGTGTGACACTGCCTGGAGAGATGGATGATAGTTTTCCATGAGCTTCGATGGAATATCTCCAGGAAAAGCAGAAGAATAAAAAAGTCTTTTTGTTTGCACACCGTACTCTGGAAGCTTCTCCAGGAATTAATCGATAAACTCCCGCGGTGCACAGAGCCAGGCAATCAGAGGCCATTCTTCTCTATGCTTTGTGGTTCTGTGCCTCCTACTGCCCCCATCTAACCTGCCTATGAGCCACTCTGCTCGGTCAGCCCTGCTCCTGCTTGGGCCTTATCAAAGCACTAAGAGCCACCAGCAGGAGACAGAAGGCCCCTCATTATCCCTCAGGGCCTAATTGCATCTCCAACCTGTGAGGAACAAACCGACACCATCCCCTCGCTAGCGTTCCCAGGCATATGTTTCTTTATGACTTTGCAAACCCTTAAAAGTGATCACTGTAATTCTGTAGTCTACAGTGGCTTTATGTTGACAGAGGAGCTGCAATTATAGGACACAAAAGCGAACAGATCCCTAATGCGTCTTGTGTTTGTTTAGTGGTATACAAGCCATTGTGTTAGTGTGTCTGAGGGTGGTTGGGTGGAAACAGTGTCACTATGGGTGTAATTGAGGCTACTGCTACAACATGCTCATCTATCGTTAGTTCCGATTCAACAGAGCCAGGGCTCGTGTTCTAATGATATCACTCTGTTAGACAGTAAGGCTATAAGTGACACAAGGAATCTGTCAAAGATAAAGGAGTTAAACAAATAAAGCTTATTTTGTCTAATCAGTATTCATCATGGTATGGAACTCATAACGGATTAGAGGGGGGGAAAACAAAAAGCACCGGAGAGCTCAAAAGTCACACGACTTTGCCTACTGATTCAAAATTCAAAGCTGTGAGAATTAGTGTTATGACTGGACTGACAGGTCAAATGAGAGCTCCTGTGACTCATATCTGCCACAAAGTGAAATTTCAAAACACCCAGGCACAATTATTTTGGAAATGTATTAAACCTCAGGTGCTCCAATGCCATCAACTCTCATAAAAAGACTAGGTGCTTTAGCAATTGATTTGGCAATTCTTCTTATGATTAAATGAGGACATTTTCAGAGACTTGAATGTGTATAATATGAATTTTTTGTTCATTGTGTCCCAGTAATGGAATATACAGTAGCCAATATATGATTCATGTGAATATTTCAATTGTGTTATTTCGCCTCAAGTCTAAAACTGAGATTGTTTTGTAACCTTTGACAAAGCCTGCTCCACAAAAATTGTTTTTCTTTCTCTTTTTTTTTTTTTTTTAGACGGGGCAGTGGGATGGCTTGGTGGAAGTTACGATTTGCTGGAATGGAGCTTAAAATTATCCGCAAACTTCACAGGAAGTGATATTATTCTATGGGTGTGAGAATGAACCTGTGAAAATATTCTCACACATGAGGTGGAGAATAGTCCAGGGTAGGAGGTGTTTGGGGCCATTGAGGGGTTAGCTTGTGTTGATGCATATTACTGAGGGCTCTGGTGTGTTACAATGGTAAACAACATTTCATCTGCTTCATCAGCACAGTCAAGACAGGTGAAAGCAATAAGCTGTTTATTCTTCTCAGAGACAATGGGTCCTATACATGGGCGAGCATGCTGTATGAATGTATGTACGCTATATGTGCCTCTGCCAGTATCTTTAATAGCAGGTACCTCTGTTTTTCACACTGTATGTTATGTTCCTGTGAGCTTGACACTGGACAATGAATTAAAATGCTGACACTCTTAAGAGTAAAAAAAAAAAAAGATTTAATATGCTACAACATTAGGGCAAAGGGAGAAACAGAGAGAAACTATTCACAGACAGTGGTTTAAGTACATTGCTGAAAAGACACATGATGCAGTAAAACAATAGAACAGATAAATGAACCTGTCATCCTGTCAATTCCCATGCTACATAGACATCAGTAGAAGATATATAGACCCTAACTATCTGTCTGAGGGGATCACATAGTACTCGTATATTTACTATATAACCTAAAACGACTCAAATCTACTGTATATAGGAGACAAAAAATAGAACAGAGAGAGAGAGAGCATGTACACAGCTAAGTATATGTATGAGATGGAAGGTGTGTTGTCTGTGTATGTGTGGGAAGAATATGTTCCTAACCTGGGCATGAATCTGTATGTGAACAGAATACAACATAACAAAACACCGGCTTGGTCAGGGTTACGCTATGCATAACAAAGAAAAAGTGGAGAAATCTAGCATAAGACACACTCCAATCTCATCAGTCGATGGATTTTGATTGTATAGCATTTCAAAACAATGGAGTCAGTAAAATGGGAGACTAAGTACAGTGATATTACCCATCTCATATGATCAAATCACAAGACAGGGCAAAAACAATTGCTGAGGATATTCATCTGGACATTTTTTGAATACGGTGGGTGTGCAATCATGTTGGAATGATTGCTGCTGATAAGCACAATCTTAATTTAAGAATTCATTGCTTCTGCCTGAGAGACTGTAGAGGATCTCTGTATAAAGCTAAAGTCGCCCATTGAAATATCAAGTTATAAAAAGACTTTGAAAAGCAGTAGGCGAACACGGTTCTTAAGGAGTGTGATACAGCATTGAGAGTTTGATCTGCCAGGCTCACAATGACATGTCTCTCCCTGCTGTTTTCAGCTCAAAGCTCTGCCTGAATTTCCCTCCACTACAACACATTATGCTGAGATCAAAGAGGTGTAGAGCATACAGACAGGAAAACCATCATCCTTACTCTTCATTTCTCTCTCTCTCTCTCTCTCTCTCTCTCTCACACACACACACACACACACACACACACACACAGAAATTCTCTCTCTCCCTCTCTCTCTCTCTCTCTGCCCCCTCCCTCTGCACACTAAGACACATACATGCACTTTCACATACTGTGAGAGAGGCTCAAACTCTCCCGCTTACTCAAAATCAAATTAGCCATGTGTCATTGGAGATAATGGCAGCAGGTAATGATATCAAAGATAATATTGTTATTCAGAAGCTGTCCCCTGGATGATGATGTTCTGTACGACTTTCAAGACTGATAGCCAGCATTATTAAAGCCATTACTGTAGTATCAATACAGGGAATTACCTGGAGAATTACCTATTGCTTGCAGTAAAACAGTCAATAAGATCTTATGAATGTCTCAGTTTTAAAATGATGGCAGAATAACAGAGGGGAAAAAAAACATCGTTTGTGAACCGGTCACTTGTCCACAGCAACAAAATGTCCCATTCACAGCTCCTACTGTTTGCTTTGTCATGGGGCTCTTACCACATAGCTCTGGAAGAAAAAAGAATGCAAGTTTTATCCTTCAAAACAGATGTCAAGCACCTGTGACTAGGCCAGTGAGATGTAAGAAGGAAGCACTGACAACCATTATAACGAGCAAACTTGCAGACGCTTTTCACATTCCACAACAGAAAGCCAAAAAAACCCCCAAAAATAAATAAATAAAAAGGCTGAAGCTCATTATTTTCACATCTATCTCTGGAATGTGAGATGCAAAGAATGTGACCAAAATGTTACCAACAGGCATGAATTACTGGGAGAAAGCTTACCATACAATGAAACCCTCTTTACAGAGAGAGAGAGAGAGAGAGAGAAAAAAAACATTAACAGACAAAAATGCAACAACTATTCTGCGTTTTCCATACAACACCATTTTCTAGTCAGTGTTCCAATTTAATGTGTAATCTCAGCCATTGTAGATCAATGATATACTTCAAATGAGTATCTGTTGCCTTCACTATCAAAAAAAGAACATCATTCTCATACTCCTAAATTCCAGGACCAGTTCTATCAGTGCCTTTACTGCAGGATCCTCAAATATAATTTCCACTAATCAAAAGTAATTAAATGTGCTGATGATGGAATATGTTGAAAAATGTGTTGAAAAGCAAATAGAAAAAAAGTTCAATAGTCCTTAACAGGGTCACTCTAGTATAGGTTTTCTCCATTGGGTTCTTACCTAAACAGCTCTTTAGATAAGGGTTAGATGTGTCTCACTGGCTGTGATCGCAAAGTGTCAAGATCCTAGTGTCATGATCCACGATCCTAGCCATTAGTATACTTCACTGGGAACTAGGATTTGGCTAGTTTGTGTGTCCTTTTTAGCTTAGGATGTTAATTGTTTATTCCTGGCATGTAGCTGGTTGCATAACACATTTTAATAATAAAAGAATCCAGACTGTTTTCTTATCAAAGCTAATGAAGCTCTTATGTAGCTCTTCTGAATAACTTCTTGCTCTTATTAGTTTAGAGAAATATATTTTCTCAAAAATGGTCTTGTTCTCCCCTGATATTTTGGGAAGTCAGAGTGATAAATGTGTTGACATAATGTTTCCTAAAAGAGATAAATAGCCTTAATTTGCATTAGAATCTCTAAATGTGTATGATCTTGTGTGTTGGGAGTTAGTGCAGAATAATCCAGGCAAGCAAGAAGGCTAGGATGTAGCACTAACTGTTCCTCCTATGTGTATGTGTGTGTGTGTTTGGTGGAAGTTATATGTTTCTTTTCATTTTCTGAGCTTTATATTTCATAATATGCTGTGTTTTCAGTCAATTTTTAACGGCACAACGTGAATGAGATACATAAGAGGTGTCAGAAGAGGTGTCATTTCTCTCAGCATTTCACATTACATTTAAGAAATATTTCAGCACATATAAAATATGTCAGGCTCCATAAAACAATTTTATAGCTGACAGTCTATAGTTGTGAAGAGAAACAGGAGAAACAGCACAGGAGGGATCTGAAAAAAAAGACCTGGTGGGTTGAACAAAATATTGAAAACAAATTTTATTTTAAAGCATTAATGTTATAGACAGTGATTTTTTTTGACAGATCTCTCTCTCTCTCTCTCTCTCTCTCTCTCTCTCTTCTTTGTTGTTTCATGCAGGTTTCACTGTTGTGTTCTGTGAGTCCTGCAGCAGTTCTTCATAGTAGAGCAGCTGATCCACCTCAAAGCAATCACTGGGCCTGTCCACCAGCCTACTCAGAGCTTCTCTGATATGGCCCTCACTCTCACTCCTGTCCCTGGCCTGCTTCAGGTAATCATACACCTTCTGGAATGTTTCCCCTCCCAGCCTCTGGCACACTGACCTGGAGAACACAAATTCAACATAGAAACAGACTCTTAGAGAAAGCATGGAATTTTCCCGTGACGTTATAGTGACGTTCTAGATTGGAAACGTTCAAAGAAAGCCTCATTAGTATATATGAGGAATGAGACTGTAATAAAAAAAAAAAATTGTTAAAAATTAATCCAAAGCCACCTGAGATAAAAGGAATGAGAAAACTATTCCAGAGACTTTTGTCCGGCGTAACTCTGTTTTGCTTAGATGAGAAACAGGTGCATCCATGCAGGACTCCCTATATAAAGGCCCCCTGACAGGTGTTGGACCCGTGAGCAGACACCGTGAATTAGACTTTCTGTCTAAGGGATGTCAACCTGATCTCCATAGGCCCCTGTGGAGCCTTCAACCAGAAAAGAGTGCCCACACAAACACACAAGATACATCAAAAGCCAAAGAACAGCAATGACAAAAACAACAACAATAAAACAAAACAAAAAAAAAATAGAAAAATAGGGAAAAAAAATCTGAGGGATACATGTGCTATTATAAAACTCCAGCGACAACAGTAATACTCCATCATGAAATATGGCAAAGGGTCAGTCATATCATTATAATAACTACTAATCAGCACTGTTCAAATTAGCCTTAGTCACTTGCAATCAAAACAGAGAATATTTAGTATGAATGTATGCCTTTTGGGGGAACTTTCAAAATTAAAGTGAACTGAAAAACAATCATTAATGGAATAAAATGAGCTTTTGCCATAGAAGTCACACCATTCAGGTATGTTTCAGTGTTTTGCTCATCAGAGATATTTGTTCTTTTTGGGGGTAATTCAAAAGTAGCTCTTAATAATAACTAAAACTCAGAATTTGGATTTAGAAGATTTTAAATCATTGTATGAGTTATGACAAAGATTTATTAGTAACACTGGCCTGGTCCATATATATCCAGCTGAAAATTGCTTTTTTTATTTTTTCATTTTTTTATTTATTTATTTATATTTTTTTTTTTGCTGGTCAAGAATGGAGCTTCTCCAGAGAGTATGAACCATCATGAGGCTCAAGATTGCATTGTATTGAGGATTTCAGATAGCACAAGAAAAATGAACCTTTGAAGGTGATTAATTTTTCTGGGAAAATGTCAGAAAATGATTTTTTTTTTTCTTGTCTGAGGGATAGCCAGTGGTTTCTATCTTGGGATTACCCCAGAGCTGGTTGGGCCTTGGGGGTGTAATGCAATTTTGGCTGTGGATATGAGTTCTCATGGTCTTCCTGTGATTGGGTTCCCCAGTTGCGCCGGATATCATGACAATGTATGGCTTCTGGCCCAATTACCTTTTCTTCATCACTGGCTGAGACAGGACAGTTGCCCTGCTGATTATATCCCGATATAATCAAACTTCTCGTGGTCACAATCACCGTGGTGAACCCTTGACGTCCCTATGACACATAAAACACCCATTCCTGAACAGAAGATGAAGGGAGCGATGAGGGGAATCTTACAGCTGGGTCTGAGAAAGGATGAACGTGCCTTCAAAGACAAATGTAAAACAGCACAAATGGCCCCGTGGAAACTCACAGAGTTCCTGTAAAAACTCTGTCTCTTTCCTTTCTCTTTCATGCTGCTTAACTGTCTCTTTTTTTGCAGTCTTCATCTTCCTTTTTCAACAGTTGCAGATTTTTTTCTTTCTTTTTTCTTTTGACTGAGCACCACTGAATATATCTACATTAGATGTTAGAAGTTGCGATGAATGACGACTTGGAAACGTAGGCCTCAGGGGTCGGTGCTTGTACTTTTTGAAGCCAGTCCAAAACAAGCTCACTTTGATCTTCCTCTGAGGATACGGGAAATATCACGTACCGGATAATATGAAATACCCTCAAATAAGGTGCCAACACTGATTTAAAACATTTTTAAGCATCTCTCCCCTAAAACTACCCCAAACAAATATCTACTGTAACTTACTATGTTTATTCAAACGTAACCGTGTAACTCTTCAGCTGGGATAAGTGCTCTGAGAAGAGGCTGTGTAGACAGATATGATCTATGTATGACTGGAGGCAGTGTGCCACCGGGACCTTGCAGATTAGGAATCATCATCATGGTATCCTTAAGTACTCATCGGTCAAACCTATCGTCCTCCTGAGAGTAAACGTAATCTGTCATGCGCTTCTCACAATCAAGCCATTGCAACAGTGTTCACAAAAAGGCAACAGGAGCACCTCCCTAATTTCACATGACCATTTGTTGTGCACACAGTAAGCAAACACACGTACATTGACACATATACACAACACACACAGAAGTACATTTATATTCTGTGTAGTAACAGACACTTAGGCTCCTCATGTAAACGCGCAGCAACAGGAGTAGAGCGAGAGAGCGCAAACAGTTAATTCCAAAGTGGAGTGTATAGAGCTGAGAGTTGCAAAAAGTTATCACAGTTTACCTCTATCATAAATACAGACATACAGCAACTTACACCCAAACGTTTGGATATATGGCAGCAGCTGAGTGTGCAGAGGGCCTGGGAAATTAGCAAGGAGAGTGGGAAGATGTCGGCATAATCCTCCACCCAGCCAATCCTCTCCAGTAATGGGCATGGGGAGGGGATAGCATGTGGTCTGGGATTAAATCGATTGTACCCACCTTGTTCACTTTAGCAAGAGGTAATTGCTGTCTCCTTCTCGCCACGCTTCTCTGGAGCTCCACTGTGACTCGGCAAGTTTGAGAGCTCCAAACTGGCTAAATGAGGAGAGGGAATTGCTCGGGGCTCCGAAATAGGAAATATTTCAGTGTTCATGTTCACACATATGCAAATAGTCTCTTCTTCCTGGGAAATGCAATAGCTTTGCCAGTGACTTTTATTAATGACTGAGCCCTAGCACAAGAATAGCTTCACATGAGCTGCTAATCGCAGATGAAAAAACACATTAGACTGTGAGGAGGCATTACTGCTCCAGACATATTAAATTTAAAAATAGGATCAAATGGTTCAGATACAGAATGAATTCTGTGAAGTTTTGAAGAGGTGTCATCCTTCTCGATAACGTAGAAAAAAACAGTTGCTGCTTCACCCTTCATGCTAATATGGAAGTGTAATGGTGACATAAAATACCTAACAAAAGTAAAAAAAAAAAAAAGAAATACACACACACACAGACACACACACACACACACACACACACACACACACATATATATATATATATATATATATACATGTGTGTGTAATTTTAACTTTGCAAAGCTGCCAAAGTCTTACGCAGTAGTGAAACAACACACTATGAATGAAACAGAATATAAAAAACATACTGCATCTATACAGCTCAGAAAAGAGAGGAATAAGAGGTAGCTAACCTTCGGAGATAGCTAAGTCATAACTTTCTCTAGAGACTGGAATGCCCAAATGAATGCCTTAAAAATCAGGAATAAGCCCAAGAATTAAGAAAGAACTCAAAGGGTCTATTCACACCCAGACACCAGCCTCAGTTTTTCATACTCTGTGTAATGACAACCAACAATCTGCTGAGATGATTCATGATCTCAATAATTCCTTTTTCCACATAAACAAGCACCACTGACTATAAAGAACAACACGAGTCCATGAATAAATGGTAAGCCATGTAAAAATCATTAAACATTAACAAGAACAAATGAGCTATTGAAGCAGTCTGACTAGATATCTCAAAATGTTCAATGAACTGTGTGTGTGTGTGTGTGTGTGTGTGTGTGTGTGTGTGTGTGTATGTGTGAGAGAGAGACAGAGAGAGATGAGTCCAGAAACTGTATGTCACATTGGAGCAGATGTACTAGACCACAGTTCTTCAGTAGAGCAATGGGGAAATTAGAGGTACAGGATATAAACAAATCCATATGGTTCTAAGGATGAGATCCTATTCAACTGAGTTTAATGATGAACAAACACAGACAGGGTACACAGACACCACTTAAACCTAAGTGCACTTCTGAGATGTACAAACCTATGCCTGCCACTAAAAACAGGAGCACACAATCAATAACAAAGAATTTTTAAACCAGAATTAGCCTAGTCACAGGTGGGGTTTTTCCAACAGTGAGGCAGGGGGTCATTCTGATAAGAGAGTTTTGTATGTAGGTACGAAATATTTAGTCATCTGTGTGCGACAATTTGAACCATTCATTTTAAAGTTTTCACTAACTGTACATTGCAAGCATACAAGCATATGCACATACGCATGCCCACACAAACACACACACACACACACACAAACACACACACATACATGACTCACATTGATATGAGTCCATTTATAGTTGATTAATCAAGACTGTGCAATCAGCTCAACCCCCACCACCTAGACCCAAACCTGCATGGCAAACGCAGTCTAAGCTCCCACTTCCAGTCCAGCAAACACACACTCCAAACAGCAATCACCACAGCACATTTCAAACACACACACACTCATACACACACACACACCTGATACTGTCAGGGCTAGAGGAGTGAGAGAGAAGACACAAAGATGTGCACTGCTCCGGAGTTTTGCCTTGCTTGATCTTCAAACTCAAACTTTGTATGTGCAGTCTTCTGCAGCATTCTCCTGCTGCTCTATGAATGTGATCATTCTTTAAGATGAAAGAAACATCCTCTTTGTGACTGTGTGCGTGCTTCTCGCGTGAGCTTTGATCTATCCTTTCTGTGTCTCTTAATGAGTACAATTTATCTAGAGTTGCACTGCACTGCAAGAAGACCTGATGCTTGTGTATAGGACTAATTTGTTTCTGCGTGATGGAAGTTTCCCCTTGCAAAAGGGTCACACCATAGTGGCATAGTTTTTTTCAGGAATGCTATTGCTCACAGGATTGTGTACTGATAAATAATAAAAATGTGTAAGGACTCTTTTTGAGTGTACAAAATCTGGATCTTTATAATCTTTATAAGATTGTATAACATTTTTTTTGTTATTATACAAATCTTTTTAGTAGCAAACCAATGTTAAGTCTCTGGGGTTTTTTGAGGTTTTTTTTGCTCTTTTTCTCAGCTGATGTATAACTAGCACATAAAGCTTTGCAATCATGGATCAGCTGCCGAGCCTTCATGGGAACCGTAGGGAAATTGCAGCTGTTGCAAATTGCTACCTGTGCCTCCCTCATACACCCCCTTCTCCCCATCACCCCTCCTCCTCTTATGAAACATCTGAGCAGTGAGGGAGCTGACAGCCTCTAATTCCTCCTCTCACAGGAAGCGCGCTTCCGTTATTAATGTCACCAGTCTGGACTTAGCAGGGGAGCCGGTGGCTATGTTTGCAGGCAAAACGAGGGCGACGGCAACTCTAACACCACGCCGCTCTACCATGCATAGGGAGTGTGTGCGCGCGCGCGCGTGTGTGTGTGTGTGGAGGGGAGTAACAGCGGACAAGAGACCCAACTCAAGAGGCCAAGGATTCAGAGGTTGCCATGGTGAGTAGGCTGTCTGCTGTGCAAAAAGACGGTCGACGACATCCCTAACACCCAAAAACGATGATACCAAAAAAAAAAAAAAATAGGATCGTTATGGCCAGATCCTGTGAGAATCGTTCATCTGGGACGTCTCTGTGATTGAGTCTGGACTGAGACCGAGATAAAGAGGCCAGGATCAAATCTGATTAGCTCGTCCTCAGCTGAACTTCTCCCGAACAAACTGGATCCCTAAGTGGGCTGCCTAATCAGTAGTAGAGTGTACACATTAGCTCTACGCTTCACTAGCCCCTAAGAGACAGCAGAGCAGTGTCTTATAAACAACTTTTCCACTAAGACACCATGAGGAGGTTTTTGTCATGAACTCATTGCGCTGATCAGAAACACAGCAGGCCACTGGCATCACTTCAGGGCCACCAAAGTGAGATAAAGTGCACCATAAGGTACCAAATATCTTTAATATGCATGAGAATGTAGACTTTATTCAAATGGAAGTTTCGAATAAATTTAAAAGGAAAGGAATAAAACTTCAGCTTCTTTCAACAGATGACAAAAGTCTGCATTATGAAATTGTGGTAAGGGTGGGGGGGGGGGGGGGGCAATGATGCAATCATTGTGTGACAGTGGGCAATTCCCACAGATGTGTGCTCGACTCAGTGCTGACACACAGCGATTCTGCAAGCCAGAGACGTAGGTTCAGATTTTTAATATCCCTAAGGAAATGATGTGATCGAACCTCTCCGAGTCGTCCTGCTGACAGCTGACACTCACTGCCCTTGGGGAGAGAAACTGTGATAGATGCATGTATGAGGTCTTAATAGCCTGTAGGCTAGCTGCTGTATCAAGGATCTTTCTAACCATTAGGTTTGCCTTGAGAGGCATTGTGTTGGTAGGAGCTGCTGATCTTTAAGTGTCCATGGGTCAGTCTTTACTCTGTACCTTGTATTAGCAATTCTGTTTCTGATGGCTTCTGCACTTACGCATGAACTAAACAAAATAACAGTTATTTCTTATCCAGTTGCCAATACCTAAAAGCCAAAACCATGGTGGCTGAACTATAAATTTATGTCCTGTTACGAACCAATGTTGAGACTGTTTGTCTGTAAAACATTCCATAACAGCATCAAACCTGTAACGATTAGTTTTCCTTGAAACAAACAGGTATATAGCCAGTCTGAATACTAATTCTATAACAATAAATCAAAAACTTATCACCAGACACCTGGGTCAGTGTCAGAGCACACAGAAAATGCAACCCACAATCACAATCAAATTTGTCCGTCTATTCAAGCAAGTAATTATAGTAAAAGCTTGTCACAATACTGGCTACTCAACCCTAACCCTAACCCTCAGAAGGGATTTAGTAAAGTGCAGCACACTGTATCCAGAACAACAGCATGCAATCAGCATGTATCAATTTATAGACAACCTGTAAAGGTCAAGACAACTAATGCATGCCAGATTCATTGGCAACAAATATACAGGCCTATATACATGCTGCCTGGCCAAAAAAAAAGTCGCCATTTAGATTTGGAGCCTCTGGAAGCAGTGTCATGATCTGCGGTTGCTTCAGTTGGTCAGGTCTAAGCTCAGCAACGTTATGTGGCAGTAAAATGAAATCAGCTGAACACCTGAATGTACTGAATGACCAGGTTATCCCATCAATGGATTTTTTCTTCCCTGATGGAATGGGCGTATTCCAGGATGACAATGCCAAGATTCATCGGGCTCAAATTGTGAAAGAGTGGTTCAGGGAGCACGAGGAATCGTTTTCGCACGTGAATTGGCCACTACACAGTCCTGACCTTAACCCCACTGAAAGTCTTTGGGATGTGCCGGAGAACACTTTACGGAGTGGTTCGACTATCCTGTCGTATATACAAGATCTTGGTGAAAAATTAATGCAACTCTGGACGGAAACAAATGTTGTGACGTTGCATAAGTTTGTCGAAACAACACCGTGGCGAATGCGAGCCATACTCAAAGCGAAAGGCGGCCCAACGAAATATTAGAGCGTGCGACTTTTTTTTTTGGCCAGGCAGTGCATATATGTTAATGTACACAGAAATTTCAGTAGACCCCACAGCAGAGACGGAATAGCAATCTTCAATATTCAACACACTCTAAAAGGCACATAACCATATCTACTCTATCCCTTATGGCAAGCAGCACAGCGCAGTTCAAGGCAGGACAGACAGTGCATGAAACACCAAAGGAATGATAGCTTTCAAAGCACACTCCCTTGTCTCGGGTTGACGAGAACCCTCTGTGGGATCTCAGTGTGCATGGGACTCCTCCAAAATGCTATCCTGCCTGACAGGAGTCCACAGTTCAGCACTGGAGGAGTTGGCTGTACGAATAGTCTTTAATCAGCTTGCCACACGTGAAAAGGTTCCAGGTACTGACAGGGTTAGGGTGAAACTAAATTTCCCCCCTTAACCGATGCTATATCTACTTAAAACAGTTTACCTGTCCTAACTAGCCATTCATCTGACCTTGTCTCCAGAGAGCCTAGTACCCCTTAGAGAGATACACAGCAGAATCCTGTGAGTCACCACATAGCCAGCTAAATCAACTTTTCATTGTGACATCAGCGTCTGTCCCCTCTTCCCCCAACCCCGACTCCATTCCTCCACTTAAAAGTTTGTGCAAAGTCCTAGTACTTGACAGTAATTAGTCAATTATTCAGTGCCTTAGTACTTCTCAGACGCTCCCATTATGCATAGTGGAAAAAGCCATCACACTACTTCATCTGTCAATGTAAAACACACACTCACACCATTAATGTTTATGTGACTTGGCTAAAAAGAGGATATGTGGGTCAGTGTATCTGCCAATCAGAAATGTCAGAGGACACAAATACACATTTAACTAAAACCATATGTCGTATATGCAATGTCATGGATGTCAGTAAAAAATGTCACTAAAGGTGGTGAACTTTGGGAAATCCCAAAAACAAAATATAAAGTTGGCAACCCTGGTCTAATCTTAAGCTTGAGGATCTGCTTACATTTTTCAGACTCCTCATGCCCACTGACCATAATCTCACGCATCTGAAATGGTATTCAGGAAGTGACTTCATGCTCCCAAGTGTTTCTGTCTGATAATTAGTGTGACTGAGGGGTCAATCACACCGACCTGTCCACATTGGTGGGAGAGAATGGTCTGCAGCTAAAGTTAACAGTTTGAACATTTCGTTTAAAGCTTGCAACACGAACATCTTAAATGGTCTGTCTAAATGACCCCCGTCAAACTATCTAGTCAGAATTCATCAGAAAAACTCTCAGCATACAGGAATATGCCTCTCGCCTCGAGAGCTCTGATGAAGACTAAAGCGACGCAGCAGTATGGCAGGGAGACTGAAGTAAAGGAAAGCGTATGAGGCCCAACTCACACCAGTGACCATGGAGCCACAATTCGCTGGGTCCCCTTATGGAGAATGAAACTGAGAAGAGCATGAGGAGTGGAAGTGGGCAATGTTAATGTCAGTGTTGAGGATGCAGTACTCACTCCCTCATGCGCTGTATTCTGCTCTTCACCATGGTACAGTTAATGCCGCGGGTTCCCTGAGCAGCTGTTAGAGGTTCTGATCTCTCTGGTGCAACACTCGCAGCTCCTGAAACAACATACATAGCAATTTTTTAGTGTGGATTTATTTTCAAAACCACACAGACACACACACACACACGTTTGTACTCATATCCTAGTGGGGACTTCCTTTGACTCCCATTATCCTGTAACTAAAGAATACTAACCTATCCCTAACCCTAACCTTAACCAAAGAAATGTTTTGACACTTTTTGTTTGATCAGTAACAACAATATAGTTTAGAAAAACGTTGTTCTCCTAATGGGGACCAGCATTTTGGTCCTCACCAGGCACTTTTGTCAGATTGTGCTATCTTACTGGGGACTTACCTGTCCCCAGAAAGCCACCATTGCATGCACACACACACACACACACACACACACACACACACACACACACAGAGATACTTAACGATATCAGTTACAGATAAATAGCATCAAAACCAAAATTCTGGGTCTGTATGAGGGAAGCTTTTATTCTTTTGAAAAATGTGCTGATTACTGGGCCATAGCAGAGAATGTCAAGCAATCAATCACAACACAGCATCTTGTCTACTCTGCTTTTTGAATAGTCTCTGATATACTAACTATCATCTCTTTCTCTTACTACATTTCCTGGAAATAATGAACAGTGTCATGTTCCATTTGTTGACAGTGAAAGACCATCACACTTTTGTGGGGGCAGAGTCTTTAAAAAATCTGCCATTTCCGTAATGATACTGTCTTGACTCATTCAGCCACTTCAGTCATTAAAAGGCATATCCATCTAAACAACATACTGGAGCTGTTTTGGAACAGCTGATTTTTTTTTATTGATTCTATGTATCACTCAGGGCTGGGTATTATAGATCTACACTACCTCCTGAATAGGATGGTAAAATATTACAAGGAAATAAATTACATAAACCAACAGCAAAACATCAGCCGTCTCCAGGACAATAAATAAAAAATGCTTATCTGATTGAATTTTACAAGGAAATTTATGATGTATCTTTAAAAGGAGCCATCAGCTTTCAGAACAGCAGGGTGAAAAACAGCTTAATGGACAATATTTACGATATAAAGTATTACTGGATTTGAAGCTCAATTGTTGTAGCTGAGAAAGAAGAGATTTCAAAGCAAAAAGGGAAAGTTTGTGTGTTAGATGTGAAGTTTAGTCTCTTGTTCTATGTAGGCCAGTAGTGAATAAAATCAGACATCTGAAAGCTCCCCGCACACAGGTGATCAAGGAGAAAAGAGGAGTCTCTGAGCTGTCAAACACACTGACATGAGCTCTCTGGTTCACTGGGCCTGGTCAGATTCTTTGTGTGTGTGTGTGTGTGTGTGTTTGCTGATGGTGGAACAAGCAACAACTATATATTATCTGTTGGACATTATTTCTGTATATCAGTAGGTTAATTTGTTTGCATTTCTAGCACCCTCTGCAAGACTGTAGGCTGTTTGTTTAGTGTTCAGTTCTGATGCTGGATCAAAAGATTTCTTACCCTTCATCTAATATTCCAACACTGAGGTCATTCATCTTCGTGAGTTTAGAAAGGCAGCTGAATTTGGAAGCGAAAAGACAAATTCGAGTCTACTGGATATCAAGTGGAAGGACTGCTGACACCAGGATTTTCAAATAGAGTCAGAACCACAGTCTCATCATTTTTTTAATTCAGAGATGGACAGGACAGGCTCCCCCCAACGATTTGGAAATCAAGATACCACTCTGTTCATTGCTTTTGTTCTCTCTCTCTTTCTCTCTCTCCTACTCTCTCTCTCTCTCCTACACCCAAACCCTAATTGTAACCATGACTCAAACAAAAAAGAAAAAAAAAAAACCTCTCACATTTTAGATTTACTAAAAACAACAAAACCTGTAAAATGGTCCTATTCAGTGATTTTACTATTGTGTCTACTCTATGATTTTAAGGGTGAAAACTATATTTTTAGACAAGTACACACAGACACACACGCATGCAGTATGCTGACGCTGTTGGAACGGACACAAACACGATTGTACAAGCGAGAAACACTGACTGGAAGAATAATTATACAATAAAATTTAAATGTTGTGCAAAATATTACAATCAACGTTAAGGGAAAAAAAATCAGAAACAAGGAGAACACTGACACAGTGCACATGAAACCTAAAGAGGAAATACAAGTCATGGAAGAAACTGAGAGCTCCAGAAATACTGATTCCAACACTATCGATGAGGAAGTGAGGAGAGTGGACTTGATATGGCTAGCAGCTGTAAATAGCATCACAGAAATGACCTAATCAATGTAAATGCCAGGCCTCCTTTAGGAGAGAAAAAACAAAGACTGTCCAGCAGTTTCCCTTCACTTTCAACATGAGAAAAATACTCATCAATATCAAATATGTCGAAAGGAATGCAATTGTCTAAAGCAGTTAATCAATCATTCTGTATCAAGCTAAATTATTATGCTAGCCATGCTTTACGACAATGTGTCATTCCTGGATGACTTTGACCTTCAAGAATGAGATTTCTGCTGACCTATCATCTAATTGGCCAGTCAGAAATAGAGAGGAATGTCATATCTCAAATAGTTCAGTGTGTGTGTGTGTGTGTGTGTGTGTGTGTGTGTGAGAGAGAGAGAGAGAGAGAGTGTATGTAAGAGTGTTGTGCTATAGGGCAGGGACAAACTATGTGTTATAGCAGGAGGACTACAACCACTATGAATCAACCAGAGAAAGAATGTAATACACTGGACAAACAGGCATACTGAACTGCAGTGCTCCTGGTCTATTCAGAGTGTGGTGACTTGTACTATTTACTAAAACAGCACAGTACCAAAACCCATTCATATACAATATCACTGTGGATAAATGATCATTGCTCACCTCTGACCATAGAAAGTATTGATTTTATAGTATAAAATTTTATTCTTCTGTGATGTGCTTGAAGAAGACAGTGAAGGATGTACTCACCACTTGAATCACCTTCTAGAACATTCTTCATATGTTTGATCATGGCCTCCAGGTCACTGTCCTGTGGGAGATACAGAGAAGGTGGAGGTCACACTAGACAAAGAATTCTCCATCTTGCTTCTGAGGATACTGGGGTCAGTATTAAACACACCATATGGCCTCCTTTGCCTTGATTATGAAGCTCTAGAGACTCATTTCCATTCTGTAGGCTGAGGAAGGAGTCTGAGGTCTAAGCTGAGGCATAGAAACCCACAAATTATCAGTGCATACTGACTTCATCAATCACAGATGTCCACAATACACCAACCCGCAAGAACAATGGTTTAAAACAAGAGGCCACTGGACACCAAAATCACCTGCATGAAAAGAAGGACTTTGTGTCAGTTGGGACACCAGACCCAAAAGATATTAAATGAAAGATGCTCAAGGATAAGGGCCGTAAGAACATCTGTTTGTGTGTGACCTCCTGTTAGGAGTTCCAGGGATTTCACTAGGTCCCAATGGCATCTAACAAGTAAAGTTGACACAAGAGAGTGAGATACAACTGAGGCAAAGGTAGCGGTAAAGCACCAAGCATCTTCATCATCATTATCATCCTCATCATCGTAGTCCCCACTGTAAGGCAACAACATCTCCTCTTCAAGGTCTAGCTCAAGATTTGCACTCAGATTGGTTTTTGAAGAAGCGTAGGAATAATTTCACTAAGAATGGGACATTGTAATTGCATCTGGGTGGGAGTATTTCCTTCTGGAATTGGATGTGTAGCAAGTATGCTGGTCACACAAAAAATAACAACAGTAATAAAACAAAAAATTCTAGCGCCCAAAAGAATCTTCCTTTAAAATAAATGCAGTTCCTTCAGCGCCCCCTCTTCCGCTCCCCACATGAAAACAGCCGTCCCACAATTGGGGAAAAAAAAAAAAAAAAAAAAACATTCAGCAAACCAGTGCCTTTTTCTCTGCGAAGGAACTAATTATCAAATATCCACTGGGGCAGAAGTCTATTTCATCTGAGTCTCTAGTCTCATCTGCTTAGGCCATTTCTTTTTTTTTTTCCTCCCCTCCAACAATGACAAATAGTTTTAATCTATCTAGGCCCGTCTGTCCAAATGGTGAGCTTGGCGGAGGCTGGATTGCGGACTGAGAAGCTGGTCGAGGAAGCAGCCTGTGGGCTTCAGTGTGCCTTTCATGCACTTTACCCACTTATGAATGAGTGGATTCTGCCGCTCTGCTCTGGTCCCTCTGGTGTGGAGGTCACACTGAAAAAAAAAAACATCCTCCATCTTTTTTCACCAACCAAAGTTAACGTCATTAGACCTTTTGCTATGTATGTGATATGCTTTTGCGTTACAATTTACAATTTACAATTTGTAATTTGGCATTTCGCAGACGCTTTTAACCAGCGTTATGCTAGGTGATGATTTATGATCAGGAATATTTTTGATGCAGATTGCCCTCTTGTACAAACATTGTATTTGGTTGAATTATTGTGACAAAATGCATAAGATACATATAGCTGCGTCTCATATTCATGAGCAGGTCATTTAAAGAAAAAAAAAAGATGGCAAATTGTGGTAATGTCATGGGTGATGCTATGCTAACATGAGCTAATGTACAGATGAATAATTCAAAAGGATAAAACAGAGGGGCATGAGAGAAAGGCTGAGTGCTGGGCAGACAGCGTGGCTCAAATATGTACTTAGGCCACTCCAGCCTTTGAGTTTGAGATATGGGAGTCGGTGTACCTCCGCTGTAATTGAACATGGAATAAACTAGAAAGCACATATTAGTAGAAAGCAGAACTTATATTCACAGCAAATATGGGAGTACAGACAATATCCATGTAACTTATTTAGTTCAGAATTAGCTGGGTTTTTTTGTTTTTTTTTTTACCATGAAACACGGGCCCTATGAGCCCCCATGGGGCACAATCGATAGACAGCTGCCTGAAGAGACCAGATGAATTTCATATTCTCTTAAACATTGCTCAGTCAGACCGTAGACAGATTTTGACTGACAACCTCTTCTCCCCCTGTCAGACAGCTTCGTTCTCCTCACCTGTCCGAACGTTTGATGAAAGGTGTCTGATGGCACGGGCTCCTCAGGGGCCTCTTCCCCCTCCTCCTCCTCCTCCTCTTCCTCAGAACAGGACTCAAATCTCTCTTCATAATAATAAGCCTCTGCACTCTGCGGATCTTCAGGAATGTCTGAGGGAGACGAACACGTACGCACACGAACAGGGACACACACACACACACATACACACACACGTACACAAACATGATGGATTTTAGGAGGTATCACCTGATGCAATGTGCAATGTACTGCATGTGTGTCATGTTAAACTTGGACGATCCAATGGCAAACCACATGTGCAAGAATCCAAGCAGAAAAGCCCATCTCATCTACACAGGGTCAGCCAACAGTTGTAATAGCTAGCAGGTGTTGGAAGAGAATGTCACACTCATATGAACATCTCACACACACACACACACACACACACACAAACACACACACAGGTGCGCTTTGGTCTGGCAGGGTTATCTAATTCCCAATTACACTATTTCATGCCAGTGATCCTATTAGTTGGCCTGGTGCTGCCAGTTCCTGGGTCACACTAAGAGGCTGAAAGAGAGAAAGATGAAGGGAGAGATGGAAGGAGAGAGAAGCGAAAGGGCGTGAATCCAACTGTGCTCCACACTGAAGGACTCTCCCATTCCCCGCCTGAGTGATTTCATTTTCTTGTTTAGCACTTTCCACCTGAGCACCAAACTGGTCGTCAAGGAGAAAGGGAGAAAGATGCCATCTTTGGCAGAGTCTTTAAAGCAGATCCAAAAAAAACTATAGACACAGCGCACTCAGTCTCAATTCAAAACAACAATCTCACACTGTACAGTCCATCTACAGGAGAACCTCTTTCACACTCTTTCAAGGTGACTATTAGACCCAAGGTAAATCAGGTTTGGGGTTTGAGGAAATGAAATCATTTGTTATGTTGTGCGGTTCTGTCAACTTTGTCCCATTGGACACCTCTTTTTGATAATGAGATCAGTCTTGAGTGGATATCTAGTATAAGAACGTAGATGAAGATTCATTTTCCACTCCATTCAATCAATCATTCGAATGCCGTTCAGCTGGCAGGAACAGCGTGCTTTTAGTCATCGAGGTGTAAGCTGGCAACAGAAGAACTTACTATTAGAACATCGTGTTCCTCCTCATAACTTTAGAACTCTTCCACCCCCTCAACAGGGTTCAATAAACACTAGGGATATATTTTTGCTGCGCGTCTTAAAATCTATGAACAGGGACAAATGAGACTGATAAATGATGAGCTTTTCCCAATTAAATGACCTCAGGAGTTACCAGAGATGGTCAGCATTTTCGGTCGACCCTGTCCTGGCACCAGATTTCATTGATTTTAATTAGCAATGTTAATGCCTCACCTGAATTGCTTATGCAAACAAGGATTACCTGTTTTTTTTTTATTCATTAAGTATTTTATATTCACATTCTGACTTGCACTGTCAAGGTTACACAAGCCTACAGTGAAGGCACCTGGCTGATTCTTGGCCCCTGTGTTGTCATCTGCCTGTTCAGTGGCTGAAACATTGTCTCAGTGAAAAAAAAAAGCTCATATGGTAGTAAAGCATAATGTTTCATAAAATATTGGTAATGAACTGGTGAACTGATTGGTTAACTGATAGACTCATGTCACCTGTGGAGCAAGAATGAGATACAGATAGATGTGATAAACAGGTATAGGCAACAGCAATCAACAGAAACAGATTTGAGAGAGAGAAAGGCAAAGAGAGAGAGAGAGAGAGAGAGAGAGAGAGAGAGAGTGAGAGAAACAGAGAGAGTAAGAACGTTGGTAACATATACCGTTCTACTGAGACCTCAGCTTCATTGTTAGAAAAAAATTAAAGCTATGTATTGTTTTGATAATTAACAGATAATGAAATTCTTGAAAACTAAATATTGCCTCTGAGAGCTTTCTAATGAAAAAAAACAAACAAACAGTCTTACAGTGTAATATCAGTGCTATTCTCTCCTTTGATCTGTTATTTATTTACTCTGCAACAGAACAGCCTCAAAACTTTCGGTACACAGTATTATCAACTGTACACACCACTGCATCGCTCCAATGTCACCCATATCAGAAACAGGTGGGCATCCTCTATATGGGAAAATCTCATATATTTCTGTGCGAGAAATAGTGAGCAGAAAATGATTTTCTACAAACTTATTATCTCTTCTGCTTCCTCTGCTGCAGAGCAGATTTACGACAGCTGTGTCGGGGAGAAGATTCGGCACTCACTACTTATCTTAGCTAAGGTCTCTCCTAACCCTTAATATAGTATTTAGAAGAAAACCAATGATTTAAAGACTTAAAGGAGGTAAAGACATAGTAGTAGTATATTGCATTTAATAACACAGTGAAAAATTTATTAGATCTGCACATCACACATTGCTTCCATCTGTCAGGGCTTGCCTTTCTCTCGCTGGGCCTACGCACACTGCTGTTCCCCCTACCTCGCTCGTTTAAAACATCTAATTTCCGTGGTAATTTACAGGGCTAAAGTAATTAAGGAGAGGAGCAGATGGATAACCTTGCTGCATTTCCTGAAAGAGGATCTCAAAGATTTATCGTCACAACAATCACACAACTCGATTTTTTTGGGTCAAGGAGGCGTTTTTGCCTGCGTTCGGCTCAGCTTTGATTAGGATAATGATGATGACAGTAATGGAGATTCATTGTGAGGAGGCACAGTGAATTATCGTGGCTAAAACAGGTTTCTCTTGTAATTTACGGAGTTTCAAAAAAAAACACCGGCAAACAGATGAACACTCAAAAATGTATTTTTGCAGCTGAAAAGAAAATAAGATGATGAGCATTTTTTTGCAGATATTCTGACAGCGTTGGGTATATTATCCTGGTGACAAAAGTCTGTTTTTCTCCTTTATTAACACTTCTGCGATCTTGTCATTAAAATGTGTATTTACAAATATATATCATTGTTCAGAAAAAAAGTCTAAAAATGTAACTCTTGTTAACTTGTTTTGCATGGATTATCATGCCACTCCAAAGAAAAAAAAAAAAGAGATGCATTTACCTATTCAGAGAAAGAGCATGTGTGAAAAGGTTTGTTCTTCTCCCAAAGATAATGTCAAACTAGATCAACTGTCCAAAAATATTCCTTATAAAGAGCATCACTTGACCTTCATGGAATCAATGCAGTGAATGCACGTAGGAGCATAATTTAGTTTTCCTTAACAGCAGGTGGCTCAACAAACAGGGTGCTCAAGATAAAACTCTTGACACATGAATAGAGAAGAATCAGTCCACACTGGTTTCCTGTTGTCCCAACTTTCAAAGTAAACCCTTTATCTTTAAAGAGGTATAAATAATGCATGATTTTAAGCTGCATGTTTTCTGAAGTTGGCATATGTCCCACTATCCTTTGATAGGAGGCTAACTCCTTCGCCTAAAGGCTTGTTGGACAGTAAGCTCTGGGGCTCTGTGGTTGTATGTTGCCCTGCCACTGACCTTAAAGGACCACTTATGCAATACATGAAGATATATTACAGTAAGGAACTCCAGAGGTATTGCAAGAACAAAGCAAAGCACAACAATACACAGGATCAAAGCTGAAAACACATGACCTAACTCTTAGATCTTCCTGGTACTGCTCTGTTTTACAGCAAAACAAATCATTCAACCATCGTCGACACCAACTGCTCTAAGCTAAACAGTCTCAGGAGCTTCTGGCAATTTTCCTTTCATGACGTCGTGTGCCGCACTCAGCCACACTCTGGGGGAAACGAGAAAAAGAATATATACATGTATACAAATACGTATAATATACTTACTGAATTTTTTCTTTTTTTACACACTTTAACAGGCACTTTTGTGGAAGATTAATCAGTTTACATTCTAAATTCACTTGACTACACAGTGAGTGTGTGTGTGTGTGTGTGTGTGTGTGTGTGTGTGTGTGTGTGTGTGTGTGTAAAGCACAACACTCTATAAGGTATAATACTTCTGGTAACATGTCCTGTTGAATGTTCAGTTCAGAGTGTAACCGCAGAGAGAGAAGCAGTGAAGCATCAAGAAGGCATTGAATTTTAATGGTGATCTGGGAAAAAGGGAAAACCTTTTTCTGATGAAAAACTGAAGTTTTCACAGAGACTGATACGAGACTTAATTTCATCAAACAGACATTAGGAGAAACACTGCGGTGAGAGAGAGAAAAAAAGAATTAATCTTATCATCAAGGGAACTCAGTTTCCTTCACATTTTCCCTCAAGAAAGCACTTGCTGACAGTTTGATAAAACTAAGTCATTTCTAAGGATTGCTTTCGATAGGCCTATTCAGGGAAGCTGTTACTATATCCCCCAAGGTTTTTGTCCATGCCTTAAGAATAGGACTGACCAGCACGGGGTTCCGTTTTCCTCATTACTTGCAGAGGATTCTGGGCCACAGTCTGTGACATTCTGGATAAACAGCTTTCCCTACCCCCTGAGTTAGCAAGTCAGCCAGCAGCACAAAGCACCTGATCCCTTTTTGTTTAGTGCCTGCACACCTGGTCTAAGATGCTTATCATTTTCAATAGAGCTATTACCTGCTCCGTTTCCACATACGGCCGTACCTCCTAGAGGCTCCCATTAATGTTCAGATTCATATTAGCCTCCCTGATGGCTAATGCAGATACCAGCTGTCATCTCATATCTGCTTATTTGTCCACCTGACCCCTAAAATTCATTTGCTGTTGTTGTGAAACACTCACCATGGCCCAACGATTCAGATGTGCACAGTTGATCTCCCATTGGCCCAGGGTGCTCTGTTGGGGTATTTCTCTGGGCCGTGACTTGTTGAATTTGGCATGCAGTGTTTTCTTCCCTCTCCTTTCATACAAACACAGGGGGGGGGAAAAATTCCATTTATGTAAGTTTTTAGTGGGCGCTTCATTTTCCTTGATTTCAAACTTAGTTGCAAAATGTTGGATACAGACAGCGCGTTGATGAGCGGAGGACTTGGCTAATTGCAGCAATTACATGAAGAGAACAACTGCTCAGAGAAATGCCAAGGGAAAAGTTTGAGGTTTAATGTTTGGAGTTTCAGTGAGAACTTTGAGGGAATGGGGAGAACTAAATTTAGTAAAATCTATTTTGTTTCACTCTGACCTTTAAAATATAGTGCCGAAGCTCATATTCAAAGAAAAAGATTGATTGACGTCACATTTCTGTAATGTCACCCTGACCAAAGCAGAGAAAAACTTACATTTAAAACATCCACACTGACTTTCTGGAAATTTCTAGACCGAAATTCTTGAACGCGAAGACGATTTTCTTGATACTTTTCCTCAGCAACTAGCCTGTCAAGGTATGTTAAAAAGATTAAAAGCTAAATACAAGAAAAAAAAACCACAACAGTGCTGGAGTCAGTGTAAGATATTAATGAGAAACAGTTTTGAAAGTGCTCAATAAAGGTTTCCATTATTAAATGCTGCACTAGTTTCGGATGTGACAGAGTATGTCTTGTTTTCAAGCAAAAAGAGACAGGTTTTTAATTTATGGTGGAATGAGAAAACTACAGAATAGCCTACATATATGGAAAAATAACTTAAAATGTGTGAGTGGGTTAGTGCAGAGGTAAATGAACTGAAT